>NC_092719.1:71507396-71684896 GCF_047496885.1 Scyliorhinus torazame | reverse complement strand
TATCCTGTGCTCATCAGAGCAGGCCAAGGCTCTTGGTACAGCCTGGATCAACACTCTGGAAGTCGCCATTGACCAGAAACTGAATTGGACTAACCATTGGCTGCAAGAGGTCAGGGGCTAGGAATCCTGCAGCGAGTAACTCACCCCGTGTCTCCCCAAAGCAGGTCCACAATCTACAAGGCACAAGCCAGGAGCGTGATGAAATACTCTCCACTTGCCTTGATTAGTGCAACTCCAACAACACTCAAGAAGCCAGCAGCCCATTTGATTGGCACCCCATCCACAAACATTCATTCCCCCATCACCAACAAACAGTAGCAGCAGTGTGCATCATCTGCAAGATGCACTGCAAGAACTCACCAAGGTTCCCGAGACAGCACCTTCCAAACCCACAATCATTTAGGACAAGGGCAACAGATATATAGGAACACAGTCACCTGCAAGTTCTCCTCCAAGCCACACGCCATCCTGACTTGGAAATATATCGCTGTTCCTTCACTGCCGTGAAGTCAAAACTCCCTCCCCAACAGGACTGTGGTTGTACCTACACCAACTGAACAGTGGCAGTTCAAGGCTGCAGCTCACCACCTTCTCAAGGGCAATTATGGGTGGCCAATAAATGTTGGCCTAGCCAGCGATGCCCACATCCCTTGAATGAATAATAAATAAAAACACTTTTTACACACTGATTTTCTCCACTACTCTTGGTCAGGTACACCGTCTCATGAGCGGCTGTAATGTCATGTCCAAGTGGACACACATACCCGATCCTGAACTACAAATAAAATCAATCATATTATAGTCCAATTCTCACCGTGTTTCTCCATAGGCATGAACAGGGAAATAATAAGTACTGTAGATCATGGAATATATGCTGACCTGTCATACAAGATTACCACAATATTTTGGTGCCAAAGGCATATTTAGGTCTATACCTGGCATTTACTGATAAGTTGGCTCAGTCTTCCTATATTATCAATTTTGAAGAAAAAATAAATTTTAAACGTTGAAATTACTATGACAACTTCATTGCAGTGTTAATGTAAGCTTACTCGTGACAATAATAAAGATTATAATTCATTATACCGGTGGGCAGGGAGGGGGTCACTGAACCTTCCAGCTATGTGAAAAATGACTTCACCTATAAAAAGCATGTGAAAGTTTTCATCCCGTTAATTATCATTTTATGTGAGCTGTACAAGTATCCAGAGAACAAATGGTGTGCGTGTCTGCGCCCGTGTGTACATTTTATCACATCCACTCTAGGGATTGCCCGGCCTGGGTATTTTTGTGAGGATTTTGTTATTCGTTGAAACTTGAGATGGGATGCTGGTGGACAGTATTAAAGGGGATTAGAGTAGAGTTTGCACAATGGCAACGATGCTGGGACTGGGCTGCTGGAGCTCGTGGAGGATCCTGATCTTCGGCCGCAGAAAGTCCAGGAAAGGAAGAGAACAAGAGGATCTGGGGAACCCCTGGTCAGGGCCCCTCTCCAGACCTCGTTGCCCAGCTGGCAGAGAAAGTGCAGGCAGTGCTGGAATGGGTCACAAGTTCGCTCGCTGCCTCGGACTGGCAGGAGACTCAGCTGGGCGAGGGCGAAAGGTTCCTCCGCCTCTGCGAGCTGAGCCACCCGGTCGGTGCCCAACTACCGGTTCCACCAGAGAAACCCGGGCGATCTCCTGCACTTTTACCAGCAACTAGTCACACGGATCATTTTGCCTTCCCAGAAGTCAGCATGCCCAGAATCTCTGGATCAACTGAGTCTGCAAGGAGAATGGAGGTGGTGATGGATTGAATCCAGGCTGAAAGGCAAGCGAGGAGTCTATGGTCTCCGATGATGACACTCAATGTCCTCACTTCACAGATCGGGAAAGTTAATCACTCTGGGGCAACAAACAATTTTTCCCAGAGGTGTTTGCAGAGTTTTCTATCTGCTGAACTTAAAATAAGTGAATAAATCTAGTGTTGGAAAGGTGAAAAAAAAAGAATCCTTGGGTTGTGCTTGACCAATGGTCTTACGTTAACTCAACATGTAATTTCAATTGATTTGAATACAGGAACCTGAACTTGGAAGAGAGTTTCACGTGCATCAATTGATCAAATGCAGATAGACGGTTCCCTACATAGTTTTCCTATTGTTCGATTTTAATAGAGGGAGCAAAAAGCTTGAATTTTGCCATAGACTTGAAGATGTGTTCAGTACATCTCTCATTTGCTGGCTGCAGTTAGGCAGGTGGAAAGTGTTAATTTTCTTTTGGCACAAATATCTATTACCAGGCACCAGACCAAACTAGTTTCAAAGATGCGGAAAATATTCACCTTGCCTAAAAAAGAGTAAGTCGAGTAATTTTTCAGTGCCTCCTTTTTGGTTGCTTGACGTAACACATTTCATACAGGGTGGTAAGTAATTCAGTTTGTGGAGGATTTTTTTTAAGCTTTAACGGTCGAATTATATGCCACGATCCACGGTCGTTGATGTTACCGCTGCAGTCCAGGGTGCAGAAGAATTGTGGAATGACAATTGCTACTTAACCAGATCAACAAATTCATTAACTAATAATTCGGGCTTTTATGGATAAATGATAGGCTGAGCATCATCTAAACCACTAAATCAATTGGGAGACCTTGCTGACGATAAAACAGATTTCATGTGTGCATCCGGATAACATGGCACAAATCAGAATACATCAACATGCAGGGACAGGAATATGGCCAGTGCAAATATAATGGTGGTAAACATGTGGTTATCTTGTGTGTGTATATATACTTATCTGGCTAGCACATGGTAGCTACACATTCAGTTTACCAAGTAATGAGCTGTATGTTCCCACCTAACGGAAATGTCTGTCTCAATCTTTTATCCTATATATTTCCAGTCCACTTTTTCTTTTAGCCTTCAGTGTACGGAGATGGAAGGATGCTGTGAAAGTAAGAGTTTTGTGCCTGAAAATTAACAGCTAAATGATTGGAAGCGCAGCCCATTGGCAAAACTTTACTCACTGTGCTATGGAATACAACGCTATGTCCATTTCCATGACTTTCAATATGGGTCGAAAGATTAAAGCAGATGGCACGATGTCGTATGGCATCCATTGTTTGCGCATCAAAAAAGTCATGTGGTCTTGCTGTAAAAAAACAAAGATAAAATATCAAAAGGGAGCTGGTCACCAATGGATACAATATAATTTGCATGACTGCAATTTTCTAAAGCTACCAGTTAAAGTCACGGGAGAAATGATAGAAAACCAATTAAATAAAAATTACTCTCAGCTTTACCTGCTCTGAAAATGTAAAAGCAGCAATAGTGGCAATGATACAATAATTGGAAAAATCATCACAGTACAAAATAATTCCAATTTGAATTGCACTTCGATATTTTAGGCAAAGCATGCTGGAGCAAATAAAGTCTAGTGATCAAAGCTATGCATGTCATTTCAAATTGGCTGAAAAAAAGAGTGGAAAGTGGTTACATTATATCTTTACAATAAGACAGGCTAGTAGTGTATCCAGATGCAATACTATTAAGTCTTCATATGTCCACATTATATACTACACTCTGAAACAACTGGAGCAGTTCTCAAAGACTTGAAATGTAAACTCTACTTTCCTCCCCAAATAAAAGGTTTTCTCAGCTCCAACAGCCAGTTGCAATTGAACAAATTCATTCTTTTATACGTACTTCCCACTAAATTACAGCTTGTAACGGTCTCCAATTTCTGACAACTTCATAAACTTGCTGCCTCCACCAAAACATGATACCTTGATTTTCTTACTACCCTGCAACACACTGGAACTCATCTGTTATAATAGCTGTAAATGTATCTCCTCACCATCTGTCATCAACAGGTGTTGTTGCAATTACAAAGGAATACCTAGCATAGGGACAGGATGTGACTTTTATCCTGGGTAGTAAGATAAAGCTTTTGTAGCCAATAGATCGCTATAAAATATGGAAACCCTTCCCAAAATGTAATTAACGTGCATCAGGTGTACAGATGTAATTAAAATTGTAAATAGTTACTTCAGTGGAGAATAGTTTATGCAAATAGTTCAGACCAGGTGACGCTCCCCGTGGACACTATGAACATATTATATACAATGTCAGTGAATAATGGCTATGTTAGAATGGGGGACAATCAATCTGGAGACTCAATTCCAATAAAGCAGCTGATGTTGTGCACACTTTCCATGTCAAATAACCTAATTAATTGGTTTGGGCCAGGGCGCAACAAACAAAACCAAGCATACTTCTAATGAGAGCCATATTCTCGCACCCTACTGCCTACACATGGGGCCCACACACATTCTCTATATCAGGCAATGTGATCTCAAACAGAACACTTTCACCAGCAGTTGGGGGCGGGGGCGGGGGCAAAGATGAAATTCTTATCCACATAAATGCAGGAGTTGTGCTTCAGTTATTTGCTTACAAACTAAAATTAACTTGGAATATGGCAAAACTCTTGCTTACCACGACAAAGCAGCTTGAGCCACTGAAGTCGATCCATTTCAGGGTTCAATCTCAGCTTCAACTTGGACCAGCTAATGGCCGATTCACCATACAAAACCTCAAACACAAACCTTCCTGTTCAAATAACGTTGTAAAACACAAAGCAAATAGCACTTTACTCATGTATTCCTGCTGCTCCATAAAGAATCACATTAGCATGTGATCACGTTCCAAGTGTTTTTGAAGCTCTGTTACATGTGATACTAAATTTACCAATGAATCTCTTCTTTTGCCAATGCCATCATAGATTGTAGGTCTACATCCAGAGTGGAGGTGCACATCGAATACAGTACAAGAAAAGCTTAAATCCAAATATATTCAGTATGCAACAGTACTGGACATGCCATAATAGCACTCATTGTAATCTAATTTTTCAGTGAGACATGGCTGATCCTCTATCTCAACACCATGCTCCCACGCTCTCTCCATACCCATCAACCTCTTGAGTCTTGCAGCTAAAGTGATGTCACGGTTCCACCTTTAATACTTTGAACTGAATTTTTCTGTACTCAGCAGAGCCCAGGTGTGATCCTGCATGGACTGCTTCTCAAAAGTGACAGTACATCACTTCTGCAAGTGCATAAAAAAATTAAATAAATGCAAGTGCTGGAAATAAAATAGAAAATTCTGGAAATACTCAGGGTCAGGCAGCACCTGTGGAGGCAGAAATAGAGTTCACGTTTTAGGTTGATGACCTCTCATCAGAACCATTCTGACGAACGATCATTGATCTGAATGGTTAATTCTGTTTCTCTCTCCGCAGATGCTGCTTGACCTGTTTGTGTATTTTGAACATTTTGTTTTTATTTTGGGTTTTTTTTTTTTTTTTTTTAAATTGTTGTATTCACGTCATTTTGAAGTAAAGCAATCATGCGCAAACCTTGCAACAGTATTGCTTTATATCGAACTTGGTTCTTGCTTTCAGAGAGCAACAATATTTTCCACATTATGGCCAAGTATTAACCTGGAACCTTACAAGAATTTTTCAAACACTGTATTCAAGTCGAGTCAGATAGTAATAATTATCCAGCATTGGCCATTTGGACTATTGCACCCATGTCATTTTTCAAAAGAGCTACCCAATTAACTTCCTCTTTTGCTCTTTCCACAGATCTCTTTTTCAAGAATATATCAATTTCTATTGGAAAGTTACCAAATGGATGAGGGCATATAGGTCGACCGTTGTAGCCTTGACAAACCCCTCCAAAAACAGGGGCAACTTGTATGCCAAGAGAAAAACGTTGCCAGAGACGGACGTGGTGGTCGCCACCCCTTTGTCATTTGCCACATGGGGTCTGCTCCATTTGCGCACGTCTTAAAGCTTTCATGTAATTCATAAACAGCCCGTTACTGTACATTTGTACCCTTGTTACCAACCCTGCCAACGTAAACAGCTTTTCCTAATTATGCGATCAAAATCATCCGTCAATTTCAAAAACTCTTATTTAATCATGCCTTAAACTCCTCCACTCGGCATGGTGGTGCAGTGGTTAGCACTGTTGCCTCACGGCACCGAGGACCTGGATTCGATCCCGGCGATGGGTCACTGTCCATGTGGAGTTTGCATTCTCCCAGTGGTTGTGGGTCTCACCCCACAACCCAAAAAGATGTGCAGGGTAGGTGGATTGGCAATGCTAAATTGCCCCGTAATTGGGGGAAAAAAAGAACTGGGTACTCTAAATTTAAAGAAACAAAACTGCTCCACTCATTAAGTAGACAATCTCAACTTCACTGTCTCTCCATGTAACTGAAGTCCTTGTTCATTGCCGTTATTTTTTGTCGTGTTCTGTTCTATTGTAATACCAGTCCCCCAATTACATGTTGATGGTGGGAAAGCATGTTTTAGTCATTCTCTGCGCTAGGTCTGTGATCTGTGACTCTTTCCAACAAAAGTTATGAAGATGTGCTTATACCAAATATTAATTTTTAATTCATCAGCACGAAATGGGAAGTAAACTTTTAAAAAGAATCCTTTCTTGAAGCAGCATAAAGTGATTCCAACATGCATCAAGATAGAAAACTAAGTTACACTACATTCCAATTCTATAGAGAGGCGATGGCAAGTCTGCAAAATTCACTTAGTACAAATACTTTGTGGGACTGTGAAAGACCTTCCTGCCATTTTGACAAGATATTTATGAAAATCATCTACAGTACTTAACAACTGAAGATGAACCAAAGGTTAATTGCTTGGACAAAATATCTTGGGTTCAAGATAACCCTCCAGGTGATCTGAACGAGTTATATTGGAATCTACAATGTTTTAATTATGGGTAGTTGGAGATCACATAACCAGCACATGGGTTTCTCAGTAGAGCAGAAGTTTAGTAGCACTTAAATGGAGATTATACCCTTCGCTCTCACCCGGATTACTAATTTGACTTAAGTCTCCAATCTGTAGACAAAGAAAAAACTCAACACCACAGCTGTCTCTCCAGGAGAAAAAACCCTGGCGTCCACATTTTTAAACCTGAAGTATCAAGATCCAAGCTACAAACAATGAACTTTTAAAATTTCTTAAAATCTAATTTGGCCAATCTATCCTCTCCTATTCTGTACTCTTAATTGCATGTGGACTCCTTGTGTTTGCATGGGTGCATGTGCAGAAGTCGAAGCATACTTTATTATTTTACCCAGATCGGTTTAAATACAATAGCCTGTAACCTACTGGCTCTCCCGTTTATAGCCACACCAAGGAAGTTATGGCCCGATTAAACTTAGTTGCAAAACCAAGAAAACCTGTCCTGCTTGGTTTTCTTGTGATCAGAGTATGTGGAGAGTTAAGCACTCACTGACTTGGCAAGCGTAACCTGTGCAAACAGAAAAACCTGTTGCAGTCAAAAGGGGGAAGAGCTATTCAATCCCCCCCTCACCTGGTGTCTTTATCAGCAAGGAGATTGGGTTGTGAGAGACAGAACAGAATCATCAGGCCAAGAGCTGGGCACATCCATACTAAATCTCCTTTGCTGCCTTCGACTGCACCCCTTTACCACTCGGAATTTTTTCATTTTCTACACCAGCCAAAATACAGGAAATGCTGCATCCACAAGTAGTTAGATTATATAAATTTAGAAAATCTCAGCCTAAGTACAACCATGTATAGCTACAACGGAAGTAAAGGCCACCCCCATAGACAGAATTAAAACTCAAGTCAATTGTGGGTGGTGGGTGGTAAGCGTATTTATCCATTGACCTCTTATATTTCTGAATAAGATCAATTAAGTATCCGCTGTTGAATACAAAGGTATGCAGATTCATAGAGGAGCAGGCCATTCAGCTTGCTCCGTTATCGGACTGTGGTCGATCTGACTGTGGTCTCTATCTTCCTCTCTACCCCTTTGACTCCCTTATTGTCAAGAATCTAACTCAGCCTTAAACACAGTCAATGCCCCTGCCTCCACTGTTCCTTGGGGAAGAGGATTCCAGAGTAAACTCCAGAAAAACAATGTGAACCATGACAGCTACTGGTTGCAGAAAAATTGATTGAAAAATCAGAAATGTGACAACTTACGTAGTGAGCGCCGTCGTTTATTCTTTAACCGTCTTCGCTTGTTCATAACTGCTTTAGAAGGTGACTCCTCCTTAACCTTCGGCTGACTAGTGACTTTTGCAGAGTTTTGTTGGCTGAAGTGTGTGGGGACATGACGAGCAAGGCCACCTTGTGACGCAAAGCTAGCAGTACACCCACCTACAACACACTGAAAGAAAATAGAGCAGAAACGGTCACATTTCAGCTTGCAGCGTCAAGAGCAAATCACTGGAAAAATCATATTAGTAAGCGAGCTGAATGTGGAGCAAATGCAACTGCCACAGTTACATAAATAGACTGAACAGCTGGGAAATGATGTACTCCATCCCAACTAAATCTCTGATTTCAAAGAACATTTTAAATCTTTGAAGAAACTGATCTCTGATGTAAATGGACTGCACTCAGGTATTGATTTTGAAAATTCCAGATAATGCCAGAATGTCCATTCATTTTCATGAAATTACACACAAAATCAGCTACCTACATAAGAAAACGATGTTCCAAAAAAAACACAGTTCAGTTGGTAGCACACACACCTCATCATAAGGTTCGGTTCAAGTCCCACACTAGTGCTTGAGCACTGAGGGAACTTAAATTACTAATGGAACACTGCACTGACGGAAGTGCTTTCTTTTGGATGAGACATTAACCAGAGGCCTCATCTGCCTGCTTGGGTTGAAGCAAAAGGTCCCAAGGTACTACTTCAAAGAAGAGCAAGGAGGTTGTCCCCAGTATCCTGGACAATGTTTAACCCTCAACCAACACAAAAACCTGATCATTATCACATTGCTGCTTGGGGGAGATTGCCAAGTGCAAATTGGTTTCCTATATTACAAGTGACTGCACTTCAAAAAGTATTTCATTGCTGTAAAGCATGGAGATATCTGGTCTTGCTATATAAATGCAAATCTTCCATTTTTTAAAAAAAAGTTGAGATTTGGTTAGTTTGCAGATGCATCAAAACCTTTATAAAATTGCAACGTTAAAAGCATAAATAAATTTGGGAGGGATATATATAGTAGTTATAATGGAGATGTGCTTTAGCTTTACTTCCGAACACTTTTCAGAGAAATATATCTTGGCCTTGGGGGAAGTACAGCCATATTCACTAAGATTTAAATTAGGAGGGCAGGTCGTGTAATTTTTCGTTTGTGTTCCCTTGAGATTGGTTCAGGGCGATTGTTTCATGATTACCAAATGATAAACATAGAACGTTACAGCGCAGTACAGGCCCTCCGGCCCTCGATGTTGCGCCGACCTGTGAAACCACTCTAAAGCCCATCTACACTATTCCCTTATCGTCCATATGTCTATCCAATGACCATTTGAATGCCCTTAGTGTTGGCGAGAGCACTAATGTTGCAGCCAGGGCATTCCATGCCCTTACTACTCTCTGAGTAAAGAACCTACCTCTGACATCTGTCCTCTATCTATCTCCCCTCAATTTAAAGCTATGTCCCCTCGTGCTAGACGTCACCATCCGAGGAAAAAGGCTCTCACTGTCCACCCTATCCAATCCTCTGATCATCTTGTATGCCTCAATTAAGTCACCTCTTAACCTTCTTCTCTCTAACGAAAACAGTCTCAAGTCCCTCAGCCTTTCCTCATAAGATTTTCCCTCCATACCAGGCAACATTCTGGTAAATCTCCTCTGCACCCTTTCCAATGCTTCCCACAGCCTTCCTATAATGCGGCGACCAGAATTGCACGCAATACTCCAAATGCGGCCACACCAGAGTTTTGTACAGCTGCAACATGACCTCATGGCTCCGAAACGCAATCCCTCTACCAATAAAAGCTAACACACCGTACACCTTCTTAACAACCCTCTCAACCTGGGTGGCAACTTTCAGGGATCTATGTACATGGACACCGAGATCTCTCTGCTCATCCACACTGCCAAGAATCTTACCATTAGCCCAGTACTCGGTCTTCCTGTTATTCCTTCCAAAATGAATCACCTCAC
The DNA here is from genome assembly GCF_047496885.1 of Scyliorhinus torazame. Taxonomy (NCBI): domain Eukaryota; kingdom Metazoa; phylum Chordata; class Chondrichthyes; order Carcharhiniformes; family Scyliorhinidae; genus Scyliorhinus; species Scyliorhinus torazame. Next base: position 71,674,891 of record NC_092719.1, on the reverse strand, counting down.
ACTTTTCAGCATTAAACTCCATTTGCCACCTCTCAGCCCAGCGCTGCAGCTTATCTATGTCCCTCTGTAACTTGTAACATCCTTCCGCACTGTCCACAACTCCACCAACTTTAGTGCCATCTGCAAATTTACTCACCCATCCTTCTACGACCTCCTCCAGGCCATTTATAAAAATGACAAACAGCAGTGGCCCCAAAACAGATCCTTGTGGTACACCACTAGTAACTGGACTCCAGTCTGAACATTTCCCATCAACCACCACCCTTTGTCTTCTTCCAGCTAACCAATTTCTGATCCAAACTGCTAAATCACCCTGAATCCCATGCCTCCGTATTTTCTGCAGTAGCCTACCGTGGGGAACCTTATCAAACGCTTTACTGAAATCCATGTACACCACATCAACTGCTTTACACTCATCCACCTGTTTGGTCACCTTCTCAAAGAACTCAATAAGGTTTGTGAGGCACGACCTACCCTTCACAAAACCGCGTTGACTATCTCTAATCAAATTATTCCTTTCCGGGTGATTATACATCCTATCTCTTATAAACCTTTCCAAGACTTTGCCCACAACAGAAGTAAGGCTCACTGGACTATAGTTACCGGGGTTGTCTCTACTCCCCTTCTTGAACAAGGGGACAACATTTGCTATCCTCCAGTCTTCTGGCACTATTCCTGTAGACAAAGATGACTTAAAGATCAAAGCCAAAGGCTCTGCAATCTCCTCCCTAGCTTTCCAGAGAATCCTAGGATAAATCCCATCCGGCCCAGGGGACTTATCTATTTTCACACTTTCCAGAATTGCTAACACCTCCTCCTTATGAACCTCAAGCCCTTCTAGTCTAGTAGCCTGAATCTCAGTATTCTCCTCGACAACATTGTCTTTTTCCTGTGTGAATACTGACGAAAAATATTCATTTAGCACCTCTCCTATCTCCTCAGACTCCAAGCACAACTTCCCACTACTGTCCTTGACTGGCCCTACTCTTACCCTAGTCATTCGTTTATTCCTGACATATCTATAGAAAGCTTTAGGGTTATCCTTGATCCTACCTGCCAAAGACTTCTCATGTCCCCTCCTGGCTCTTCTTAGCTCTCTCTTTAGGTCCTTCCTAGCTAACTTGTAACTCTCGAGCGCCCTTACTGAACCTTCATGTCTCATCTTTACATAAGCTTCCTTCTTCCTCTTGACAAGTGTTTTGACTGCCTTAGTAAACCACGGTTCCCTTGCTCGACCACTTCCTCCCTGCCTGACAGGTACATACTTATCAAGGACTATACTTATAAAGATACTCAATAGTGCATATACACAGAAACGATTTCCTTTGGCGAAGGAATCCAGAATTGACAATTAGAGGTAGGTCATTCAACAGTGAAATCAGGAAATATTTTCATACAAAGGGATAGTGGAAATCTGGAACTCTTGCATGAAAGGCTGTGGCTGCTGAGCCAACTGCAAAAACCCCGACAAGATTGATGAGGTTTTGGGGGATTGAGTGATTCTGAGCGGTTTTGGGGGATTGAGTGATTTTGAGCAATGGTAGGTAGATGGAGCTGAAGCACAGTCATGATCAAATAGAACGGAAGAGGCTCGAGGGGCTGAACGGTCTACTCCCTCCTCTCTTCCTCCCCCCTCACCCCCCAAATTCCTATGAAAAAGGTGGGATGGCAACACGGTAGCACAGTAGATAGCACAGTTGCTTCACAGCTCCAGGGTCCCAGGTTCGATTCCCGGCTTGGGTCACTGTCTGTGCGGAGTTTGTACTTTCTCCCCGTGTCTGTGTGGGTTCTCTGTGTCTGTGTGGGTTTCCTCCGGGTGCTCCGGTTTCCTCCCACAGTCCAAAGATGTGCAGGTTAAGTGGATTGGCCATGATAAATTGCCCTTAGTGACCAAAAAAGGTTAGGTGCGGTTGCTGGGATAGGGTGGAGGTGTGGGCTTGGATAGGGTTCTCTTTCCAAGGGCCGGTGCAGACCCGAAGGGCTGAATGGCCTCCTTCTGTACTGTAAATTCTATGAAATTCTATGATTTTAGCAAAGTGCTAACTGCAGTACCTGAACATCATGATGAGAAGGTCGATCTGAAAGAGATCCAAACCAGTTTCAATGCACAGTCCATTATTACTACAGCAGGTTCAACTGCTGCCCGATTGGGCTTTTCTTCCTCCCTTGTCCTCAACAGCTTTCAAGAAGCAACTCACTACTTAGTTTAAACAGAAGCAGACAACACAATTGATGCTGGCTTACTAAAGGGGTTACTTATTGATGTTCTGTGTATTATATGGATATCGATCATAATGACAAACTTGTTCATTTGAATTTCAGCAGACATTTTCAAACCCCAATTACACTATTGGAGAACTTGGACAAAACTACAGTAGGATTTGACTGGTCAAATTGCAAGTGCATCAACTATTTAAGATGGGAAAACACACTTCCCGGAATAAACCACACGTCGTATTGTATTAAAATGCTAGTTGTTCAAACGTTATGAGCCGCTAATAATCTACATTGGATTCTAATCATCAATAGGAAGCAGCAAAAATACTGACTGGTGCTACATTATAAACCCATCATATCTATTGTTCTGTAATCAATACACTTTCCAATATCTTGATGTTCAGAAAATGAGTTAGGGTGCTGCAATGCATATTTCATATGACATTTCATATCAGTGCACTGCTATACTTTGAATATCATATTGAGAATCGTGACATTTCAAAGCTGCGTGCGTCACTCAAATCAGAGAGATGCTGCCAACAGGTGGTCTTGCAGCACATCAAATCTGAAGTGCGGACTTCCGGTTGCGGCTATGCTGAGCTAGGTCGTACGTTCGGCAGCTCCCTCCAGAAACTGACTTTTGGCCTCTTTTGAGGGGCCCCAGCGCCATTTGTTCGATGGTTCCCAGTGTGGGAAGGTGACAGTACAATTTCCCCGGCACTGTATGGATTGGACCAGGAGTGGAGCGGTGAAAAAAGTAATTCTGGTGCAGTGAAAAGTGCGAGGGAGGAAAGTCAAGATGGCGGCGGGTGGAGACCAGGCAGCGTGGGCGCAGTGAGCGCAAGAGCAGCAGGAGTTTCTCAAGCGCTGCTTCACGGAATTGAAAGCAGAGCTGCTGGAGCCGATGAAGGCTTCGATCGACAAGCTGGTCGAGACCCAGAAGGCCCAAGGAGTGGCGATCCGGGAGGTGCGGCAGAAGGCCTCGGAGAATGAGGACAAGATATTGGGCCTTGCGGTGAAGGTGGAGGCGCACAAGGCACTGCATAAGAAATGGCAGGAGAAGTTCGAGGACATGGAGAATCGGTCGAGGAGGAAGAATCTGCTGATTCTGGGTCTCCCGGAGGGCGTGGAGGGGTCGGATGCTGGAGCATATGTGGTCACGATGCTGAACACGTTGATGGGCGTGGGTGCCTTCCTGAGGCCCCTGGAGCTGGATGGGGCCCACTGAGTCCTGGCGAGGAGGCCCAAGTCTAACGAGCCACCGCTTGGTGGACAGGGAGTGTGTTCCAAGATGGGCAAAAAAGGAGCGGAGCAGCAGGTGGGAGAATGCAGAGGTCCGTATATACCAGGACTGGAGCGCAGAGGTGGCTAAGAAGAGGGCCGGGTACAATCGGGCTAAGGCGGTTCTGCATCGGAAGGGGGTGAAATTCGGGATACTGCAGCCGGCGCAACTGTGGATCACGTTTAAGGACCGGCACCATTACTTTGAAACGCAAGAGGAGGCATGGACCTTTATTCAGGCCGAAAAGTTGAACACGGACTGAGGGTCGGTTGTGAGGGGAGGTCGCGGGGGGCTACTGTGGCTACTGGGGGATGTTCTGTTCTGTATTGTTTCCTTGGGTGCTGGGTGGGGTAGGGTGAATTGGTTCGAAGGGGGGGGGGTTTTGAGAGAGTGTGGGCGTCGGTGGTTGGAAGGACGGGGCCCCGTTGGGGGGAGGGGAGGTGGGAGGCCCTAGGTGGGGGAGCTGGGATTAGGCCGCAAAAGGGAGATGCGCCAGAGAGGGCGGGGCCGGTCTGATGGAGAGCGTGGGCTTTTTCCCGTGCTATGGAAGGAAGGGGGCAGGGCGGGGGGGGGGGGGGGGGGGGATGGGCGGTGTTGGAGAGGAGCGTCCGCTGATGGACAGGAAGGGGGGGGGGGGAAGATTACCACACTGGGGGGTCGATGGAGTGGTGGGAGTGGCCGGGGTCAGGAGTCAGCTGACTTACGGGAGTGCTATGGGGGGAGCAACGCAGCTAAAGGGGGGGGGAGGGGGGAGAAGAGAGGGCGGACTGGGTTGCTGCTGCATTGGCCAAAACTGAGCTGGAGCTCGGAGAGAGCCGGGGCGGGGGTCTGACGCTTGGGGGAATGGAGAGTGCGGGAGGCGCGGGCACGCGGCTGGCCTAGAAAAGGGGATGGCTAATCGGCGCGGGGGGGGGAGCCCCCTGATCCGGCTGATAACTTGGAATGTGAGAGGCCTGAATGGGTCGGTCAAGAGGGCCCGTGTGTTCGCGCACCTGAAGGGACTGAAGGCAGATGTGTTATGCTCCAGGAGACGCATTAGAGGGTGGCAGATCAGGTTAGGCTGAGAAAGGGGTGGGTAGGGCAGGTTTTCCACTCTGGGTTGGACGCAAAGAATTGAAGGATGGCGATTTTGGTGGGAAAGCGGGTGTCGTTTGAGGCGCTGAACATCGTGGCAGACAATGGAGGTAGGTATGTGATGGTGAGTGGTAAGCTGCAGGGGGTGCGGGTGGTATTAGTGAATGTATATGCCCCGAATTGGGACGATGCCAGATTTATGCGGCGCATCTTGGGCTGGATTCCGATCCTGGAGGCAGAGAGCTTGATAATGGACGGGTAAGAGGCCGGACGGGTAAGAGGCCGGCGGCGGCCAAGGTGCTGAGGGCGTTTATGTACCAGATGGGAGGAGTGGACCCATGGAGGTTTGTCAGGCCGGGGGCCAGGGAATTTTCTTTTTTCCCCCACGTCCATAAAGCCTACTCCCGGATAGACTGCTTCGTTATGAGCAGGGCACTAATTCCGAGGGTGGAGGGCACGGAGTATTCAGCCATAGCCATCTCAGACCATGCCCCGCATTGGGTGGAGCTGGAGCTAGGGGAGGAGAGGGACCAGTGCCCGCTGTGGCGCCTGCATGTGGGCTTGCTGGCGGATGAGGTGGTGAGCGGGCGGATCCGGGGGTGTATTGAAAGCTATCTAGAGGCTAACGATAATGGGAAGGTGCAGGTGGGGGTGGTCTGGGATGCGCTGAAGGCGGTGATTAGGGGAGAGCTAATCTCCATTAGGGCCCACAAGGAGAAGGAGAAGAGAGAGAGGGAGAGATTGGTGGGGGAGATTTTAAGGGTGGATAGGAGGTATGCAGAGGTCCCCGAGGTACTCAAGGAGCGTTGAAGCCTCCAGGCCGAGTTCGACCTGTTGACCACCAAGGCAGAGGTGCAGTGGAGGAAAGCGCAAGGGGCGGCGTATGAGTATGGGGAGAAGGCTAGCCGGATGTTGGCACACCAGCTTCGGAAGCGGGAGGCAGCAAGGGAGATTGGGGGAGTTAGGGATAAAGCGGGGAACACGGTGCGGAGTGCTGTGGGAATAAATGGGGTATTTAGAGACTTTTATGTGGGGCTGTATAGGTCTGAGCCCCTGGCGGTGGGGGGGGGGATGCGTCGATTTTTGGATCGACTGAGGTTCCCAAGGGTGGAGGAGGAGCAGGTGGCTGGGCTTGGGGCACCGGTAGGGCTGGAGGAGCTGACTAAAGGGCTGGGGAGTATGCAGGCAGGGAAGGCACCGGGGCCAGATGGGTTCCCGGTGAAATTTTACCGGAAGTACATGGACCTGCTGGGCCCTCTATTAGTGAGGACTTGCAATGAGGCGAGGGATGGGGGGGCCCTACCCCCGACGATGTCCAGGGCGCTGATCTCGCTGATCTTGAAGCGGGTCAAGGACCCATTACAGTGTGGGTCGTATAGGCCAATCTCTCTCCTCAACGTGGACGCGAAGCTGTTATCGAAGGTGTTGACTGCCAGAATTGAGGACTGTGTCCCGGGGGTGATTCACGAGGACCAGGCGGGTTTTGTTAAGGGAGGGCAGCTGAATACCAATGTGCGGAGGCTCCTTAATGTAATCATGATGCCTACAGTGGAGGGGGAGGCGGAGATAGCGGCGGCGATGGACGCGGAGAAGGCCTTCGATAGGGTGGAGTGGGGATACCTCTGGGAAGTGTTGAGGAGGTTTGGGTTCGGGGAGGGGTTCATTAGTTGGGTTAGGCTACTTTACGAAGCCCCGGTGGCGAGTGTGGCCACGAATTGGAGGAGGTCGGAATACTTTCGGCTGTACCGGGGGACGAGGCAGGGATGCCCCCTATCCCCCTTGCTATTTGCATTGGCAGTTGATGCCGGAGGTGTTGCGGATCCTCAGGGAGTTTGGGGACTTTTCCGGGTATAAGCTCAACGTGGGGAAGAGTGAGCTCTTCGTGGTACACCCAGGGGACCAGGGAAGGGGGATAGACAAGCTCTCACTGAAGAGGGCGGAAAGGAGTTTTCGGTATCTTGGGATCCAGGTGGCCAGGAGCTGGGGGACCCTACACAAGCTCAACTTGACGAGGCTGGTGGAGCAGATGGAGTAGGAGTTTAAAAGGTGGGATATGCTGCCACTCTCCTTGGCGGGTAGGGTACAGTCGGTGAAGATGACGGTGCTCTCGTGGTTCCTTTTTATATTCCAGTGCCTCCCCATCCTGATCCCGAAGGCCTTTTTGAAGAGGGTCAGTAGGAGCATCATGGGATTTGTGTAGGCGAAAAAGACCCCGAGGGTGAGAAGGGTGTTTCTGGAGTGGTGTAGGGACAGAGGAGGTTTAGCGTTACCTAATCTGTGTGGGTATTACTGGGCTGCCAATGTGGCGATGATACGCATGTGGGTAATGGAGGGGGAGGGGACGGCGTGGAAGAGGCTGGAGATGGCATCCTGTGTGGACACGAGTCTGGGAGCACTGGTGACAACACAGCTGCCGCTCCCGCCGACTAGGTACACCACGAGTCCGGTGGTGGCGGCGACTTTGAAAATTTGGGGGCATTGGAGGCGCCACAGGGGTGAGGTAGAGGCTTCGGTTTGGTCCCCGATTCGGGAGAACCATTAGTTCGTCCCGGGGAGAATGGATGGAGGGTTCCTGAGCGGGCACAGGGCAGGAATTAGAAGGATGGGGGACCCGTTTTTAGATAGGACGTTTGCGAGCCTTGGGGAGCTGGAGGAAAAATCCGGGCTTCCCCCCGGAAATGCCTTCAGGTACATGTAGGTAAGGGCGTTTGTAAGACGGCAGGTGAGGGAGTTCCCGCTGCTTCCAGCACTCAGGATCCAGGATAGGGTGCTCTCGGGGGTGTGGGTTGGAGAGGGCAGGGTCTCGTCGATCTACCAGGAGATGCAGGAGGAGACAACATCCGTGGAGGAGCAAAGAGTAAATGGGAGGAGGAGCTTGGGGAGGAGATAGACGAGGGTACGTGGGTGGATGCCCTGGGTAGGGTTAATTCTTCCTCTTGCGCCAGGCTTAGCCTGATACAATTTTATGTTCTTCACAGAGCGCATATGACAGGGGCGAGGCTGAGCATATTCTTTGGGGTGGAAGACAGGTGTGGGAGGTGCTCGGGGAGCCCAGCAAATCATACCCTATGTTCTGGGCGTGCCCGGCACTGGATGGGTATTGCAAGGACAATGTCTAAGGTGGTGAACACCCAGGTTAAGCTGAGCTGGGGGTTAGCACTATTTGGGGTATCGAATGAACCGGGAGTGCAGGAGGCAAAAGAGGCCGGAATTCTGGCCTTTGCGTCCTTGGTAGCCTGGCGGAGGATTCTGCTACAGTGGAAGGATGCGAGGCCCCCGAGCATGGAAGCCTGGATCAGCGACATGGCAGGGTTCATTAAATTGGAGAGGGTAAAATTTGCCTTGAGAGGGTCTGTGCAAGGGTTCTGCAGGCGGTGGCAACCGTTCCTAGACTTTCGAGCGGGGCGTTAGGAGGTGGTCAGCAGCAGCAGCAACCCAGAGGGGGGAGGGAAAGAGAGAAGGAGGACTGTGTGTTTTCTACTGTGTTTATTATTGCTTAATGGGGGGTTTGTATATTGGGGGAATTCGTGATGTAGTTGTAAGATGTTTATTTATGCGTTCTTTGTTTTTCTTTTTTCTGTAAATAAGAAAATATTTTTGTTGAAAATAAGTAAAAATTTGAATAAAAATATTTCTTTAGAAAAAAATCAAATCTGAAGTGCAACTCCAGGCTGGTGTAAAGTACATCTTGAAATTAACCTCAGAGCTCTGTTCCATCTGAATTATCAAAACTAGCTCTGCTTTCTATGCACACTCAAGTGTTCAGGCGCAAAACTCCTTTGTGGGTTATCTAATTACATCCTGAACAGATCTGTTGTGGGCAGCATTAGTCTGCCAGTTACACATCAGATATCCAGGCCAGAACCCAAAGGCAGCTGTATATTCAACCATCACCTGGAACAACTGGATTCCAAAGGCACATATCAACCAATCATGCAGTCTGTGACTTATGCCAAACAAAAGGATAGGTATTTTGGGAGCACTGCATTTTGACATAATTTGCCACTCATTCCTTAGAAATTTGCACCGATGTTCTTCTGAATCCATATTTGGACAGAATGTGCAATGGGTGTTTTCACACATACCTTAAAGGGTTTGTCTCCACTGTGTGTAAGCATATGCCTCTGCAGCCAGCTCTGACTAGTAGATGGTGTGTTGTATACTTTGCACCCTTTCCATAGACAGACAAACACCTGAAAATACAAATTTGGCAAATGGTTATACTACTAAAAGGAAACACCACTCAAGATTTCAGGAATTTCTCCTTTCTTTAACAAAAAATAATTACTTTTGGAGAAACAGAACAGAATAAGGGAGGTCAGAGGTCAGTAACTGAACAGGTCTCTTTTTTGGACTTCCATTACCACAGCACTCCCAACATGCAACTTAGTACAGTCACATGCAAAGCAAAATTCCATCTGCACTGCCTCAATGTGTTCAAAGGCAGACAAGTACTCATACTGTACCAGTTTGACATTTTTTACATTATTGGTCATCAGGGGACTAGCCTTTGCACGATCTATTACAAATGGTGGATAGCTGCACTAAGAACCCACACCCACTAAAATCTGAGGTTGAGACTTTCCAATAATTTCACACAGGACCTTCACAACTGGAGGGGGCTTTTGAGTTTGATCTTTATAACGCTGATTCCTTTTTTATAAAGAACTATTTGGGAGTCATGCAAAACATTACATTGGATTCAAGCCACAAAGACATTACAAACTCTTTGAACTCAAGTCAGAAAAACACATCACATTTGAGAGCGTGCATAACACCAGATCTTTTACTTAACCTGCTGTATATTAAGAAAGAAAATAAAGAGAAATCCAAGATGCACAAATTAAGAATTTTTTAAAAATGCATTCAAATTTCAGTTCAACAATTGGGACATAGTGCCAACTCACTAATTAAGGTTCACTATGCTGACATAGCTGAGTAACACAGGAAGACGCTGCGGACTCAGAGGCAGTGAAGGTCTAACAAAGACAGCTCAACATGACATTAACCTGGGTCGGTCAGCGGCACATGAAGGACAAATGCAAAGTAGAGGCACTTGCAGTTCTCTGACAAACTCGACAAGTATAAAGGGACCTGGAGATATTAGCCAAAACATTGCCCAGCATGTACATTGAATGTGCAATAAATGAAGCAAACAGAATGCTAGGTTACCGTATCAAATCAGTTGACCACCAAGCATTGTGCTGAAACAGTGACCTGGTCAGGCTGCAACTAAAAATACAACAAGGGAGGAATTCAGCCCCTATAGGCCTTGCAGATATCAATAATGAGGCTGATCCAGTTTCAAGGAATGAACATAAGGAGCAAGATAAGCTAGCACTTCAGTTCCAAGACACAACTTGGAGGACTATATCTTTTAAAATATTTTTATTCTCCTTTTCCACATTTTCTCCCAAATTTGCACCCACCAACAATAAACAAATAAGCAGTAACGAATGTCAATCCCCATATCAACAACAATCCCATCCTCCCAGCAACCCACAAACAACTGCCCGCATGTTAACATAAACAAATAACAAAAAGGAATCAGGAATCACCCATAGTCACCATTAACATACAGTACCCCCTCCCCCCAACCCCCCTCCACTAATGTTCAATGTTATCCAATTCTTTACAGTCCCCCTCCCCCCAACCATCCCACTAATGTTCAATGTTATCCAATTCTTGAAAGTGCATAATGAATAATGCCCATGAATTGTAAAACCACTCCATCATTCCCCTCAGTTCAAACTTAACCTTCTCAAGAGTCAAGAATTCCAACAGGTCCCCCGCCATGCCAGGGCACAGGGTGGAGAGGTTGATCTCCATCCCAACAGGACCCACCTTCGGGCGATCAAAGAGGCAAAGGCTACAACATCTGCCTCCGCACCCGTTTCTAACCCTGGCTGGTCCAACACACAGAATATGGCCTCCCAAGGGCCCGGGTCCAATTTCACGTGCACCACTTTAGAGATTATCCTTAAAACCTCCTTCCAGTAATCCTCCAGCTTTGGACAGGACCAAAGCATATGAACGTGATTTACGGGGTCCCCCGCAACGTTCACACACATCTTCTACTCCCTCAAAGAGCCAGCTCATCCTTGCCTTTTAAGGTGTGCTCTATATATCACCTTCAGCTGTATCAGCCCCAATCTCGCACACGAGGTGGAGGTTTCCCCCTCTCCCAACTCTTCCTCCCACTTTGCTTTCCTTCGAGTGGTGCCTTCTCTTCTTCCAAAATAGCCCCGTAAACCGCTGACACTACCCCCTTCTACAATCCCCCTGTCGTCAGCACCTCCTCCAGCAATGCGGAGGCCAGCTCCACCGGGAAGCTCTATTTCTTTCCTGGCAAAATCTCGAACCTGCATGAATCTAAACATTTCCCTCTGCTCCAGCCCATACTTCGCTCCCAGCTCCTTCAATCCTGCAAACCAACCCCCAAGAAACCTAATCTTTTAGTGCCTTAATCCCCTTCTCCTACCATTTCCGAAAATTTCCGTCCCACTTTCCAGGCTCCAATCTGTGGTTCCCCCGAATCTGCATTTCCCTTGACCCTGCCCCCACCCAAAGTGTTGATGAAACTTTCTCTAAATTCACAATGAAGCTATTATTACCAGACTCAGAGTATTTTCCCGGGACCATCGGGAGCGGCACTGTTGCTACCGCCTTCAATCCCGACTCCCTACACAAACTCTCCTCCATTCCGACCCACTGGGAATCAACCCCTCTAACCTAGCTCCGCACCTTCTCCACATTCGCCGCCCAGTTGCACTTTTAAGCTAAGTTTTTACAGGATGCGGGAACCTCCAAGTTAGTGGTTTCAGATATCTGCTGCGCGTCCTTCTAGATGGTAGTGGTTGTGTGTTTGGAAGATGAAAGAGCCGTGGCAAATTTCTGCAGTGCATCTTGCCATTTTGCACCAGTGTTGGAGGGATTGAATGTCTGTGAAAGGGGTAGCAATCAAGTGGGTTGCTTGGTCCTGGTTGGTGTCAAGCTTCGAGTGTTGTTGGACCTGTACCCATCCAGGCAAGCGGAGAGTATTCCATCACACTCCTGACTTGAGCCTTGTAGATGGTGGACAGGGGTCAGGAGGTGAACTACTCACCATAGGATTCCTAGCCTTTCTTGTGCTCTGGTCGCCAGACAGTATTTATATGGCTAGTCCAGTTCAGTTTCTGGTCAGTGGTAATCCCCAGAAAGTTGGGGGGGGGGGGGGGGGGGGGGGGGGGGGGGGGGAGGAGAAGAGATTCAGCGATGATGCCACTGAATATCAAGGGAGCGATGGGGGTTAGATACTCCCTTATTGGAGATGGTCATTGCCTGGAACAGATGTTACTTCCCACTTGTCAGCCCAAGCCTGGATAATGTCCAGGTTTTGCTGCATTTGGACATGAACTGCTTCAGTATCTGAGGAGTCACAAATGGTGCTGAACATTGTATTGTGATCTGCAAACATCCCCCATTTCTGACCTTATGATGGAAGGAAGGTCATTGCTGAAGCAGTTGATGGTTGGACCTAGGACACTACCCTGCAGATCTCCTGGAGCTGAAATGATTGACCAACCTACATCCCGTAAAAACTTAGCTTAAAAGCCACAATTATCTTTTATTGTGCCAGATATGACTTCAACCAGCAGAGTTTCCCCGTTGATTCCCAATGACTCCAGTTTTGCGATATCTCCTTACTCGCCATACTCAGTCAAATGCCGACTTGATGTCAAGGGCAGTCACTCTCACCTCTGGAGTTCAGCTCTTTCGTCTAGGTTTGAACAAAGACTGTAATGACCTCAGGGTCTGATTAAACCCAAGCGGAATCCAAACTGAGCATTCATGAGCAGGTTATTGCTGAGAAAGTGCTGCTTGAAAGCACTGTTGACGACCCCTTCCATCATTAGGCTGATGATCAACAGTAGACTGAGAGGGTAGCAATTGGTCGGGTTGGATTTGTTCTTTTTGCGTACAGGACATACCTGGGCAATTTTCCACATCGTCAGGTAGATGTCAGTATTGTAGCTGTACATGAGCAGCTTGAGTAAAGACATGGCAAGTCCTGGAATATAAATCTTCAAGACTGTTGCCGAATATTGTTTTGCAGTATCCAGTGCCTTCAGACGTTTCTTGATATCACATGGATGGAATCAAATTTGTTGACGACTGACACCTGCAATGCTGGGGAACTCCGGAAGACGACGAGATGGGTAATCCACTTGCACCTCTGGCTGATTATTGCAAATGCTTCAGCTATATCTTTTGCACTGATGTGCTGGGCTTCTCCATCATTGAGGATGGGGATATTTGTGGAGCTTCCTCTTCCAGTGAGTTGTTTAATTGTCCTTTACCATTCATGGCTGGGTGTGGCAGGACTACAGAGCTTAGAAAAAAATCCATTGGTTGTGGAATTGCTTAGCTCAGTCTAGTACTTGCTGCTAATGCTGTTTGCTGCAGAAGTAGTCCTGTGTTATAGCACCACCAGGTTGACACCTCATTTCTAGGTATGCCTGGTGTTGCGCCTGGCCTACTCGCATTGAACCAGGAATGATCCCCTGGCTTGATATTAATGTAGAGTGGAGGATATGCCGGGCTATGAGGTTACAGATTGTGGCCAAGTACAATTCTGTTGCTGATGGCCCACAGCGTCTCATGGATGCCCAGTCTAGAGTTACTAGATCTGTTCAAAGTCTATCCAATTTCGCCCGGTGGTAGTGCCAAGGAGGTTATCCTCAATGTGAAGACAGCACTTAGTCTCCACGAGAACTGTGCGGAGACCGATACTGTTATGGACAGAAGCATCTGTGGCAGGCAGGTTGGTGAGAATAAGATCATATATGTTTTTCCCTCTTGTTGGTTCCCTAACCCCTGCTGCAGTCGATGTCTAGCAACTTTAGAACCTGGCCAGCTGTCTGTGGTTGGTGATAGACATTGAAGATCCCACTCAAGAATACATTTAACAATAACAATCTTTATTACTACCACAAGTAATTTTTATGCTTTTTGTTCCCGCTTCATGAAATGTTGCATCCTCTGCAGTGGTGAATAATAATAATAATCTTTATTAGTGTCACAGATAGGCTTACATGAAAAATAAAATGAAATTCCTGCGAAAAGTCCCCAGTTGCTAACTCCAGCTCCTGTTCGGGTACACTGAGGGAGAATTCAGAATGTTCAGCTCACCTAACTGCACACCTTTCGGGACTTGTGGGAGGAAACTGGAGCACCCGGAGGAAACCCACGCAGACATGTGGAGAATGTGCAGACTCCACACAGACAGTGACCCAAGCGGGAATAGAACCCGGGGCCCTGGCGCTGTGAAGCAAGAGTGTTAACCACTGTACTACCATGCACCCTTGCCACCCATAGTGCTTCCACCAAGTGGTGTTCAACTTGGAGTACTGATTCCTCAGCTGAGGGGGATGGTACATGGTAATCAGCAAGAGGTATCCTTGCCCATGTTTGACATGGTGCCATGAGACTTCATGGGATCTGTAATAACCCTTACGAGACCCACAGGGACACCCCAATTGAACTCCCCGTGGGACACATGGAAGACAAGCTTCCCACTCTTGTAGAAATCAAATCAAAAAAGCCGGCCTGGGCAGCGACCGGTGCGATCAGTAGCCCCAGTTGGGATCTTTGGACCTTTGTTTTTGTTGTTGAATCAAACTCTGGTTGAATTTACCTTCTCGGGCCTCCTAAACCTTTAAAGGGTCCAGAGTCGATATTGAGGACTCCCAGGGCAACTCACTCCTGACTGTACATCAGTGTGCCACCACCTCTGCTGAATCTGTCCTGCCAGCGAGACAGGACATACCCAGGAATAATGATGGTAGTGCCTGGAAGTTATCTGTATCTGGAGTATGCTATGCCAGACTGTTTCTCTGGTATGCTGGGTACTCTCAATCAAGGACAGGTTTTATCCTACTCTGTCCTATTGGTCGGAACATTTACCTACGTTTTCCCTAATACAACACACATCTATAAAAAATATAAGGGGGCACTTTAACATTCAATCATACATTTCAATTACTGTACACAAAAAGGGGAACCTCTAACTGTCCTTAACTAAACTCATGCTGCTCTCTAATTGCCAAAGGAACTTGGTACTACCACCGGGCGAAATTGGATAGACTTTGAACAGATCTAGTAACTCTAGACTGAGCATCCATGACTAATCTGTAAAAAAGCTATCCAAATTTTGGCACAACCCCTCAGATGTTAGAAAGGAGAACTTTTCGGGGTCGACAGGACTGGGTTCACAGTTATAGTTCCCAGTGCCAGGTGGTCCGTCCAATTTCATTTCTTTGTGTTTTCTTTGTCACACTTGAATATAACCGAGTGTCTTACTAGGCCATTTCAGAGGGTATTTAAGAGTCAACCATATTGCTGTGAATCTGGAACCACATATAGGCCAGACCAGGTACGACGGAAGATTTCCTTCCCTAAAGGACATTAGTGAACTAGTTGGGTTTCTACGATAATTGACAATGGTTTCATGGTCATCATTAGACTTTTCATTCCAGATATTTTATTGAGTGGTGGAATTTGAACCTTGGCCCCAGAGGATTACCCAGGGTCTCTGGATTACTCGTCCAACGATAATACCACAGTACTACCGTTTCCGCCATAATGGTGTGTTTCCTTTTTTACCTGCTATAAATATGGCAATCAATAAATTTGCCCTTCTTTCTTTAGATTTCGATATTATATTGCTCAGAGTCGCCAGGTATCAAATGATACCACCACAAGGTTCAACCGGATATCGATCAAAGAGCCAAACACCAGTTAGTTAGTTCAAGATCAATGGTACTTTATTTATACACAAGATTAATCATGCACCATAAACACTACTAGTTAAACTACACCTATCAACTATGACAACCTGTACTTAACTTCAGGCACCCGGCTTAGGTCAGAGGAACAGTGGCCTTTGTACGAATCTGGATCTACTGGGTCTGGAGAAGTAACTGCTGCTCAGCTGGGCTCATCCGTCTGATAGCGAGCGTTGAACTTGAACTTGCTTCTGGTTGTGCTGCAATTAGAGGCGGACGTTGCCAGAGCGCCAGGTCCAAAAGAGGTTGAACACATGGCGGTGTCTCTCTTTATCCTTGGGGAGTTTCGTGCTCTTTTGGGTGGTCCTTCGGTTTGGACCTCATTAATTGGGTAGTTCCCAATCACTGTATTCGATCTGAGCCAATAAAGGGGCGGGTGCCTTGATGGCTGGGCGTGTCCTACGCAGTCATTAATCTGGTTGTTGATGCTTCCTGAGTAAAGGATGTGGCGCCGAAATGTCTGGGATTGTATCGGTTACTCAAGTATCAGACCTTTGTCTTACGGAGATGGGCCATCAAAATGCTAATCGGTTGGGGGTTTCGATGCTGTCTGGATTCTTTGCTCACAAATGTATATTCAGGCTCTGAGCCTGCCTGAATCTTACATTGCCCACATTTCCCTTTAGGCTTTGTGAATGTCCATGTTTCTTGTTGTAAGTGGCCATCCCAGATGGCTACAGTCCTCCTCTTGATCCTCAACGCGAAGCGTGAAGGATCACACTACTGAATCTTCTCCTGTTCTCTGGTATGCTGGGTACCCTCAATCAAGGACAGGTTTTATCCTACTCTGTCCTATGGGTCGGAACATTTACCTACGTTTTCCCTAATACAACACACATCTATAAAAAATATAAGGGGGCACTTTAACATTCAATCATACATTTCAATTTCTTTACACAAAAAGGGGAACCTCTAACTGTCCTTAACTAAACTCATGCTGCTCTCTAATTGCCAAAGGAACTTATATTACAGTACAAAATAAATAGTATCACATTCCTACTTAATACATGTCAATTTACAGAGCAAGTAATTTTTTTATTTTTTTTTTTAAACTGCGGAATTTATTAGGGAGAAAAGGGTTAAAAAAAAGTGTGGGGTCTGTTGGAGTCCGAGAAAAGGCGCTCGGAGTGTGCATACTGGAGAGCGGGAGGCTCTCCTTCGCCATTTCCGAAGTCGGATCGTCTGGATGACACTGCAAAGTGTAGCTATAATCAACAGGGCTTCTACCGTGTACAAAAGGGAATACCACTATGATATTATCACACCATGTGGGGATCAGTGGCTGTGTCTATGTGTGGTCCAGTGTCCGGGCTTGGGGTATCGTGTTGGATGGTCATGTTTAGGGCCAGTGTGGTGAGGGGTGTAGGGACGGTAACACGCGCAACTGTATTGATCCAACGGCGATGATGCAGATCATTAGGTCCTTCTTCATCTTGTCTGTGTCTTCCTCTGTCTCCTGGTATATTCGTATTTTCCTGGGGGTACAAGATAATGTTATTATCTTGTTGTTTAATATCTCGTTTGTCTGTCTGTTTCTCCTTAGCGTCAATTTCCCATTTAGAATCGTCACCATATGTGACTCCCTCATTTAAAAAAAAATGTTTTAAACCAACCATTTGGGAGACAAGACATCTGAAAAGTAATTCTGTCGCAGTGCGAGCATTCTCGCAGCCTGTATTTGATGGGCTGAGTGGGCAGACAATTTCTCCGTCCAGTGCAAATTTGTTTCAACCAAGTGTTTTAACATGTAAATAGCAGGCGGGGGTTAGCAACTGAAGGGTCGCCGGAAAGGAAACAAAAGTTGTGGCAAAGTGCATTCTTTAAACCACATTTTTAAAAGAACAGCAAAAGAGGTTTGAAAAGAACTTTCCGAATGGGGTGCGTATGAGCCGCGGCAGGGCGGTGATCAGTGCCATTGCTCCACTACCCGAGCTTGACTGACCAAATACATAGGGTGTCCTCAGGCAGGGCGGGGATCAGTGCCGTTACTCCACTGCCTGAGTGACCTTACAAGAACGGTAAGAATTTGAATATTTGTGGACTTTCAACAAACTTGTGCCTTTAACTACCATGTGGCGTCAAAGGAGTAGTCATTTGCATGAGATCGACAAACAAAGTCGTACAAGAGAGAAACATTCAACATTAAGAAAACAAACTAAAGAAGAAAGCGGGCAGGTTCCATCAGAGAATAGGACACCGTAAATCTCATTGGTTCCTTTCTCATCATCTGGACACCTCAGGGCTCCATTCCGAAAAGGGTCGTAAAGGGGTTAGCATGGTGGGAGTCAAACTCTGAGTCATCACCATCTCCCGGTTGCCAAACTAGTGACTGGAGTTTCTGTGCCAATGCCGCGTGGGCCGATGCGAGATCCATCTCGTTGTTTCTTATCAGTCGATAAGAATTGTTGCGGTGCCATTGTTTCTTATCCTGTAGGGCGGTAGGGGCAAGGGGGGTGTCACTATCGTCGGGCGGTGGGTCAGGTTCTGGTGACAGCAAATAAATTGTCTGAGGGGCCGAACATATCATGGTCGGTGTCACTGGGGCTGTAGTGACTGGGGCCTGGTCTGTATTTCCATTGGTCGGGAATATCAGGGGCGTTCGTTGTGGTTTTGCTGTCGCTAGCAGCCGAATCAAGTGAGGCTGAAGTTCGTCTCTGTGGGCGGAGTCAAAGTAGTGTCTGTGGACTGTGCTGTCCTGGCTGGGGAGGGCTGGATTGGGTTGCCAGTGGACAGGTCTTCGTTGTCTGCCATTGCCAGTGAAATGTGGTGTGAGTGGCTGCACTATGTTCCATAAACCTTAAGCTGGTTTATATGGAACCATCTTGATTTTCCATTTGGATATGTAATCTTGTAAACTGAGGGGCTTACTTTACCAGAAATGGAGTAGGGTCCTGCAAATTTTTTTTTTGGGGGGGGGGGGGGGGGGGGGAAGAGAGAGGAATGAACTCGGATGGTACAGGGAGATCATGACTTGCTGTCCGACTGCATACTCTATCGGGTGTACTGTTTTATCAAAGCAGGCCTTACTCTACTTTTTCCTAGCGCCTAGTCGAACAGCTGCAGCGAGCTGTGCTGCTTTAATATTCTCCATTATGTTTTGGACCGCTTTTTCGTGGGTAAGGGCGGTGACTGTGGGGCTGGCCAAATCAAGTCCAAATAAATACTCGGTACCCTTCATGGGTCGTCCGGTCATGAGGGGGTATGAGAGGGGGGGGGGGGGGGGTATCCCGTTGAACTCAACACCATGTTTCTAATAAACATCAGTGCGAATGGGAGCACTGAGTCCCATGTCATATTGTGCTGCTGTACCATCTTCCTAGGTGTTGCCTTTAGGGTTCGGTTCATGCCGCTGGACTGTGGGTGAAAGGCAATGTGAAACTCCTGTTTTATTTCGAAAATCGTCAGGATGTTTTTCATTACTCTGCCTGTGAAGTGCGAACCTTGGTCCGACTCAATACTACGGGGGAGTCCCCATCTAGTAAAAATGTGCTCGGTTAGAATTTATGCCGTTGCTTTGGCAGTGTTTGTTCTGGAAGGGAATGCTTCCACCCATTTTGTGAAGGTGTCGATGGCGACCAACACACATTTAAATGCATTTCGGGAGGGGGGGGGGGGGGGGGGGGGGAACACATCAATATAGTCTAACTGCAAGTTCGTCCATGGGCCATTAACAGGGCGGGTGTGTCTAGCTGACCTTTCTTTGCATATCTGTCTGGGATATTCTGGGCGCAAATCAAACAATTCTCAATGTAGTGGGTTACATCAGTTTTTAAATCGGGCCACCAATAGAGAGGTTTGAGGTGGGCAAGGGTGGATTCTATCCCTTGGTGTCCGTGTCTGTTATGGAATTGACAAATAATCGGATTCCTGACCTGGGTGGGGACCGCATTAATACCATCCTTTAACATGATTCCCTCGTGTATTGTTAAAGTCTTTAAACCTATCACAGGAAGCTGGGAAGTCTCCTTTTAAAATTTCCTTTAGCGTGTCATCTTCCTTTTGTGCCCATGCCAAATCTTGAATATGGGTCTGAGAGACCTGGGCCACGTGTACTGGGGCACTCTCGGGGGGGGGGGGGGGGGGGGGGTTGCCAAAAGTAGCCATGTCATGAGCCTGCTTTCGCTAGGGCGTCTGCTTTCACATTACCAGGTGGGGAGAAACGGTGGTGGCTTCTAACTTTTACGATTCCGTATTTGCGATCTTCCGCTTCCTTGATAATGTGTTTTAGTAATGGTGCTGAGGGAAGGGAATTTCCGTCGGCGGATATAAATCCTCTAGATTCCCACAGGGGCAGGAATTCTGTCAAGCTGTTGCAGGCATACAAACTGTCTGAATATATGTCAGCTGGGCTCGGGAACGAATCTGGGTGCTGCACAATGTAAGCAATGGCTGCTAACTCGGCTCCCTGCGAACCTAAATGTCCAGGCAACTTTAATGAGATTTCCTCTAAAGCGCAACCCTGCGCATCCTCTACATAAATGCTGCACCCTGTGATCCTTTTTCCATTTAGAACTGTGGAGGAGCCATCTACATAACTTTTTATCTGTGGACTGGGTCGTCTGTGGTCGGATGCCTGTCTTTTTCGGCGCCGATTTAGGAACAAATGTTGTGCTTGGCTGCAATGATCTCGCACTCATGTGGGGTTCCTGCATATTGTAAATTGTCGGCCAGAAACGTGTGCGTCTTTGTCCTTTTTACCGTAATGTTGCGTCCTTGTAGTAGGGTCCAGCGCGCTGCGCGAATTTGGCTTACTGTGCTGTCTTTTAGCCTATCGTCTAATATAGTAGCTGTGTCGGGGTGTGCTCGGTCAAAATGGTTACGGGGTTGAGTCCTGTTATGTATGAGAAGTATTGGACAGCCCAAAAAACTGCGAACAAGTGCCTTTCGCAGGCTGAAAATCCCTGCTCCACGGGATATAAAACTCGTGAGGCATAGGCTACGGGTCCTAAACGATCGTGCCTTTCCTGTAGAAGTACAGCCGAAAGGGTTCGATCGGTGGTCGCTACCTCTATTGCGTATGGGGAGTGTGGGTCTGGAGCCTGTAAAGTGGGGGTTGTGCTTAGGGCGCGTTTCAATGCATCTACGGCTACTTAGGTGAGCGAGACAAGGTTGGTGTGCCCGTTTGACATCAGCCATCTCCTTGTCCTTCGCCGCTAGCTGCTCTCTGAGTTGCTCATTTACTCCCTCACACTCGCTAACATTTCCCTCTCTACTCCTCTCCTTCTCCTCAAGCTGTCTGCAGAGCATACTCATGACCTCCTCAGTGCATCGCAATTATGCCAAGCAGGACACAAT
This sequence comes from Scyliorhinus torazame, assembly GCF_047496885.1. NCBI lineage: Eukaryota > Metazoa > Chordata > Chondrichthyes > Carcharhiniformes > Scyliorhinidae > Scyliorhinus > Scyliorhinus torazame. Next base: position 71,654,197 of record NC_092719.1, on the reverse strand, counting down.
TGCCATCGACATACGAACTCTACTTAAATTCTTATGGATCTTGGTCAGGTTATCCCACCAAGTTTGTCCTATACTACCAGGACCCGTTTCCTCATTCGCACAAAATTCAGACCATAGGGGCCATCCTTTCCCCTTTAGGTACTTCCTAATTTCCTCTTCCCATATGGGACACTGTTCTGCTCTGTTGGTCGCTGCGACCTCGGGTTCTTGTGGATGCATAAGGCGTTCCATTGCCATCGCTACGATTATCTCGGTTTCTCTACCGGGAATTTGGGACAGAGGGGAATAAAGCGGTGGTGCAAACAGCAGGTATGGCTCAAGCTATTTTCCGGTTTACACAACTCCCAAATGTTTCACGCAACAAAATCTATCGCGGTTACCTTATATCCCTTGCCTTTTTTACCTGCTATAAATATAGCAATCAATAAGGTTGCCCTTCTTTCTTTAGATCTCGATATTATATTGCTCAGAGTCGCCAGGTATCAAATGCTACCACCACAAGGTTCAACCGGATATCGATCAAAGAGCCAAACACCAGTTAGTTAGTTCAAGATCAATGGTACTTTATTTATACACAAGATTAATCATGCACCATAAACACTACTAGTTAAACTATACCTATCAACTATGACAACCTGTACTTAACTTCAGGCACCCGGCTTAGGTCAGAGGAACAGTGGCCTTTGTACGAATCTGGATCTACTGGGTCTGGAGAAGTAACTGCTGCTCAGCTGGGCTCATCCATCTGGTAACGAGCGTTGAACTTGAACTTGCTTCTGGTGGTGCTGCAATTGGAGGTGGACGTTGCCAGAGCGCCAGGTCCAAAAGAGGTCGAACACATGGCGGTGTCTCTCTTTATCCTTGGGGAGTTGTGCGCTCTTTTGGGCGGTCCTTCAGTTTGGACCTCATTAATTGGGTAGTTCCCAATCACTGTATTCGATCTGACAATAAAGGGGCGGATGCCTTGATGGCTGGGCGTGTCCTACATGGTCATTGACCCTGTTGTTGATGCTGCCTGAGTAAAGGGTGTGGCGCCGAAATGTCTGGGATTGTATCGGTTACTCAAGTATCAGTCCTTTGTCTTAAGGAGATGGGCCATCAAAATGCTCATCGGTTGGGGGTTTCGATGCTGTCTGGATTCTTTGCTCACAAATATACATTCAGGCTCTGAGCCTGCCCGAATCTTACATTGTCCACATTTCCCTTTGGGCTTTGCGAACGTCCATGTTTCTTGTCCTAAGTGGCCATCCCAGATGGCTACAGATGCCAACCATGTTTGTGCAAAGGAAACTGGGTGGTAGTCAACAATGACAGTCTGATCACCTGGTCGGGTGTGAATCACCAAGTTTTTCTGTTCTTTCTATGAAGATAAGTGCCTCTCTAGTACCTAGCAGAGGTTCGGAATTTGCCATATAGGAAACATTCCATGCGAACCACTGTCTTACCACTCCATGGAGAGGGCACAGCAATGGCTTCCTCAATCTGAACAGATATAGTAACACTGATTATAGTCATATCTAAGCTTAAACCATGTTTTTCATGTGTTTGTAATGTCAGAAAGCACTCAATCAATGACATGCATTGGAACTGAATGGCCAGTTGGATCACAATCTGACCTTTCATCCTCCGGGCCAGAATTTAAATTTAACCCAGACAACAACAATGTAATATGATGTTAGGACTCAACCCAGAGCACAAAACTGCCCATGGCTTTGCAGAAGTCCAAACAAAATAAGTATCAAAGAGGGAGCTAACATGTATAATTAGGGAGCTTAATTGGACACGGGGCAGTGAGGGGTTCATTTACTGGGTTGGGGATTAAGTACTTGTTGAGCATAATAAAATTAACTTCACTCTGCATTGGCTTTTATTTTACCCAAACTGGAAGCGATTTTGGCCCTGGACATTGACCGACAGCAATGAGAAATTGATCCATTTCTCAGTAGCTGACCCAAGGAAATGCTGAAAAAAAATCATGGATAATTGTATATCAATCTGGAAACAAAAGACTTCAATTGATTATCTAAATGCAATCAAATTTGAAACACAACCAGATCCTGTCAATTCAATACTTAACAGTTGACAATGTATCCAATTCTTGAGCTTGGACTTAAATCACACGTTTCACATTTTCAATTTCAACAAGCAATTTCTTTTGCTTGCTTTCTTCTTCATCCTCCCATAATATATTGTATTACTTTCTTTAATCTCACAATGTCCAAAAGAGACTTCCGAATTGTGAACAATGAGTAAATCATTCAACCGGTTTGTAAACCGGGTTTCAGTATTGCGATTAGGCTTTGCTTGTGTGTGTTTGTTAAGTATTTTAGCATGGAGTAAAAGAACAGTCACACAAGTCAAAACATTTATTGAGTTCAAGTTACTTGAAATTGCTTTAATACAAGTCACTAGTGATAGATCTGTTCACCAATACTTCATCTTACACTCTATAACTCAAAGCGCTCTCTCCAGATACACATCGAATAACCAAAACCAGGAGATAAATTTAATACTTTCAAATTAAAGTGAAATTTACAACTAGCATACTTGATTGAAATTCATAAAATAAATAAATCTGACTCAATCTTCAATAGAAAACTTCCCATTGATTGAAGCATCAACCCAAACAACACCAATATTCAACAGTAACATGGTGTGTTTCTATTGCATACATTTGTCTTGGATTCTTAATGGAAACCTGCCACATACCAGGATGATACATTTAAATGTCAAATCACAAATTTATCACATCTATATTTATATCTGAAATGTTCAAAACCTGCATGGGGTGGCAGCAATACTGCAATTCTGGGAGGAGAGAGAGAAATTGAAGACAATCAATTCCTCTGTAGATCTCCTAATTACTTCACAATTTCTAGAGACCTCAGAATAGGGAAAGGTTACACACTGGTGCAGTGGAATCAAAATAAGTGTCAAATCCAGGAGCAGAATCAGTATAATAAACAGAATCCAACTATTCAACATATCAAACACAATCTCACTGTGTTTTCAGAGAGGAGTGTGGCAAAACATAACTCCAAACCCCAGTATCAATATTTGTTTCCATATAATTTACCAACCTTGTCAATCTTTACCATTTTCTAGGACAAGTTTGCTCATTCTCATTGCTTTCCATGTGGAAGCAGATTTGAATTAAAGGTTATTTTCACATATTTATATCATTCCCATTATGATTCAGAAAACTTTTTCACAAGTTGATATTCTAATAGAACCTTAAGGCTGAGCTTTTTCACCTCTGTCCTCACAAGTGAATGGAAAGTGGGCTAATCAACACAAACAAAACAACATAAGCTGTGAAGTAGATATTCCATTTGGTGAAAAGGAGAAAAAAGTTATTTAGTTTGCACTCAAACTCTTGCATGTTGCCAAATGCATAATCTGACATGAGCCTATTCAATTTAGCATTACAAAAACTTGTGTCTAAATTTTAATTTACAAATAAACTGACTTTTAAAATATTCCTTGCCATGGTCAAGAGTGGTAACTTGAATTAATACAAGTGAAAATGGGTTTAGTTACAAAAATAAGCATTTTTGAATCAGTGTCAATCCACCACCTGTCAGTAACCTGAATGATAGCCAGTTATTAGTTATTTCAGTAGTCAGTCTAGTTTTTAAAAAATGGTATTGAAGATTTTTATGCATTCCTAAAGGTGCCCATACAATTTCTCAAAAGGTCCATAATCAAGTCCAATTAGGGGAGAGTCTCAATGGTGATTAATTCATCCTGGCCAGGTATTTGGACAGGATTTACTGCTACGGTGGTATTTTAAAACAAGTGCTGAATGTAATTGGCATTTCTGCAATGTTTTGTGCTGGTTTCAGCAAATTTCACTCAAAACAGTGCAGAGTGGAAATTTCAGGTCAAAAAGGTCTATACAGTGGGGTGGAAGCAATTTTACATGAGAACATAACCATATTGTGGATCTTTTGCCTATTTTCAAGCTCAAAAGAAGTCTAAGGGGTCACTCAAATATCCACATCTGCAGGAGACAAATCAGCAGCTAGCTGAAATAATTGTCAAATGCAAATCTGATTGTCCAAATGTAAACCAAGAGCCAGGCATTGCAGATATCAACTATGCCCGATCGGCAAAGCTCAGAGGTTTATTACATTGCACAATATATGCATCACAACTTTGTTTTAGGCTGTTCCAAGTTCCAACCTATTCATGAGAACCATCATTAGAGATTTGCTCATGTGTAAACCTGCTACATTTTCACAAATTTCAAGTCAAAACAAACTATTTTAAAACTATGTTGCTTGGTGGGCAGCTTAATACTTCTTGTGATTTCAGTAACTGAACCATCATGGAACATTGGGCTGTTATTCTTCTCCTGTGTGGGCAGGCACGAGAGGAGATGAGACAGAAACTGGGCAAGCAGCTAGACAGAAACCAGCCAAGAGACAGAAAAACAAGACAAATTATTTCAATAAATAGATTTGGGGGCAAGGGGAAAAAATGGGCACATTGCAAAGGTTAGTTTGAAGTTCCAGCACCAAAGCAAAAGCAAAGGATAACTAAGATTAGATTAATTATGCAAAGCAAAAATGTCAAATTCCAACATAATTCCTGTCAACGAAGTATAAACTGCTGCTATACACTGACAGGCAACATAGATAGCAAAAAACCAGAACTGCTACACCATTTTACTGTAAAGTGGCGCGTCAACCAATTCTTCCATAATGATTTATTAAAACATATTCAACAATTTAGTATTTAAACTATTTTCAACAAAACCGTACTCTTAAAGTAAAAACCAGTGTGGTTTATCCAGTTTTAACCAAAATCAAAAAAGAGCAGTTTTTTGTTTCAATGCTGTGCAAAAACTCTCAAAGGCCTGACAACATGCATTGGACTTTACACCTGGCAATTCAGTGCGATTAAAGGCAACTCAGATTCTTCTATTTAAAAAGATCATATATCTGTGCAGTTAGAAGCAGAGAATAAGAAAAAGTCAACGGCACCAAGTTCTGGTTTTTCAGTTCCCCGACTGGGAGAACGGCGATGAAAGCAACCAAAGGTGCACACATGCTCCCAGGGGCTATGGGTAGACCAACATGGAAACTGATGCAACAAGACAGCCAGAACCCAAGAGGAGGAACATTTGGAGTGGGTGGTATGCAGGAAGTAAGCGAGGAACCAAGTTACAAATACAATGCATGCAACAACAAAAAAAGTTAATCCTCCAATCTGATTAATGATTGGAATTTTCCCAAATAAATTACATCACACCACCTGGCAGCCAGAGAATGCTGTACAACAGGTCCACAGACACGTGTTGCTTTCTTACCTCGCAAAGAAAAATGCAATTGCAGAAAGGGAGAGGGGGAAGGGGAGAGAGAGGGAGGGAGGGGGAGAGAGAGAGGGAGGGAGGGGGAGAGAGAGAGGGAGGGAGGGGGAGAGAGAGAGGGAGGGAGGGGGAGAGAGAGAGGGAGGGAGGGGGAGAGAGAGAGGGAGGGAGGGGGAGAGAGAGAGGGAGGGAGGGGAGAGAGAGAGAGAGAGGGAGGGAGGGGAGAGAGAGAGAGAGAGGGAGGGAGGGGGAGGGAGGGGAGAGAGAGAGAGAGAGGGAGGGAGGGGGAGAGAGAGAGGGAGGGAGGGGGAGAGAGAGAGGGAGGGAGGGGGAGAGAGAGAGGGAGGGAGGGGGAGAGAGAGAGGGAGGGAGGGGGAGAGAGGGAGGGAGGGAGGGGGAGAGAGGGAGGGAGGGAGGGGGGAGAGAGGGAGGGAGGGAGGGGGGAGAGAGGGAGGGAGGGAGGGGGGAGAGAGGGAGGGAGGGAGGGGGAGAGAGGGAGGGAGGGAGGGGGAGAGAGGGAGGGAGGGAGGGGGAGAGAGGGAGGGAGGGAGGGGGAGAGAGGGAGGGAGGGAGGGGGAGAGAGGGAGGGAGGGAGGGGGAGAGAGGGAGGGAGGGAGGGGGAGAGAGGGAGGGAGGGAGGGGGAGAGAGGGAGGGAGGGAGGGAGGGGGAGAGAGGGAGGGAGGGAGGGAGAGAGAGGGAGGGAGGGGGAGAGAGGGAGGGAGGGAGGGGGAGAGAGGGAGGGAGGGAGGGGGCGAGAGGGAGGGAGGGGGCGAGAGGGAGGGAGGGGGCGAGAGGGAGGGAGGGGGCGAGAGGGAGGGAGGGGGCGAGAGGGAGGGAGGGGGCGAGAGGGAGGGAGGGGGCGAGAGGGAGGGAGGGGGCGAGAGGGAGGGAGGGGGCGAGAGGGAGGGAGGGGGCGAGAGGGAGGGAGGGGGCGAGAGGGAGGGAGGGGGCGAGAGGGAGGGAGGGGGCGAGAGGGAGGGAGGGGGCGAGAGGGAGGGAGGGGGCGAGAGGGAGGGAGGGGGAGAGAGGGAGAGGGAGGGGGAGAGAGGGAGAGGGAGGGGGAGAGAGGGAGAGAGAGGGAGAGAGAGGGGGAGAGAACACACAGAAAAAGTCCATGCCTCACCGGATTATCTACTACCCAAGCAAGGGTAGTAAGACTTCATGCAGCACAAATATAAAATATTACTTGTGTAACCATGATTAAATCAAAAACCAATGAGCAATCTACAATCTCGTCAGTAACACAAGTAATTTTAACCGACATCTAAACATAAATGAAGCAATTCAATTCAAAAGCACAATTGTGGTTGACAAGTACCCAATTTCTAATAAATGTATTCTCAAGTATCCACTACAGGCCTCATTAATAATTACATTTTACCTTGTCAATTAGCTAGCTAAAGGAATAAAGAGAAAAGAAAAACAGACCCCTCCACGTTGCCCATCCACATGTATTGAACGGATGTGATCTGCCAAATCTGGACTGGAGCTGAAACTGGTATGGCATTGGTCCCAGCAGCAGTTGTAAGTGATATTCTTTCCTGATGAAGCAGTACTTCCATGACCATTTATCAGCGCAGGAGTAGAGCGTCCACTGGAGATGGTACTGTCCATATCCATTAAGGTGCTGCTGATACTTTGAAGAAAAAGCAGTATTTTTAATAGAGTGCAAGATAACATTCACCTAGAATACATAATGAAATATTGTATGAATAAAGATATTCACCCTTCACTGGAATCTCTCTCTTGGTACGCTTACAGCAGACTTGTCAAAGTAGTCGCATTTGGAAAATGGGTATCATGGCAAGTATAGAATGTAAAAATTCAAAATGTAGTAAGGGAATCAAGAAAACCATGGGATCACAGCTGGAGTTGTGTGCAGCTTTGCACTCCACATTATGGGAATTATAGCGTAGGCTCAGCAATTTGCTGTCTGGTATTAGGAAATGCAAATATAAAGTCTTGAAAAACTGTAGTTGTTTTTAATACATTATTGAAAGGTTAAGGGTGATTTTGACAAGAGCGCTTAGAAGTTGCAAAAGAATGGGACAGAATAAATCAACTGTTTCCAGGTGGTTAAGCGCCTGGAACAAGGTGCCATAGATTTTCTTAAAAAATAAGATTTAGGACAAAGAACCAATGAATTTTCCTTTTCCAGAAGGTTGTACCACTAAAATTTATCATTGTAGCAGAGACAATGTCAAGTTTTAAGACTTGCTAGATGGTTGTGGGAAAGACGGGGGAGGTGGGCCCAAGCAAAGGACTATGGAATCAGAGCAAGCAAGTGGGATTAGGACCAGTGTGCGGGGAACAAATAACGCTGGCTGGTTGGGACAAAAATCTGTCGTCATATTATAATTTCTATGTAATTTGAGGAATTTTGAAACACAACCAATCAAATTAAAATAATATATTTAAATTCTAACTAATTTCACAGTGATCTTAAGTGTTGCAGTATCCAATTCCTGCCATTAGTTTGAGACATTTAAATTATCAAATGCTTTTACTATTATTAATCGTTTAAAATAACAAAGCGCCTTAGCCCAAATGTTCCAGTTTTTACTGGTAAACATCAAGTTAAATAAGGTTAACGATTTGCTTTTCGCTAGCCATTTCACAATTTCATTCTTTTGGCTGTAATCACAGGTCATTCACTAGATTTATGACATGAACTGCAACTCTGCATTGCTAAAAGCCACAATCAATGTAATCGGTGAACAAGAAGTAGAAGATTTAAGTAATTACTAACTAGCTCAATACTACCCACAAATGGTTATAAAATAGGGGTGTGGCGCATGTTACACCACCCAAGGCTCTAATGAAATATAATACTTGCCCGAAATGAAAACCTGCTGGAAAATAAACCTGCAGGATAATTCATCCATCTTTTGTCCAACTCAACAGCACTGTTTAAGCTTTTTTTTATTTTTAAATGGTTGAGGATGCACATGGGAGACACAGAGCATTAATGCAGGATCTGCATAGGGGAAACTTCAAATTTAATTAATGTACTTCACTGGAGACTCTCAGGACAGGTAGAATATGCTGAAGGCACTGATTAAAGATTGCAACTTATCAGCACTAATCTTTATCATGTATATTGATAAAATTAAGGGGAAGAATTGATATTTAAGAGACAACATTTACACTAGTCTGTAGCCAGAAAACCAATACTACTGGGTGAGTCATCGTTGACAAGAAACCAGAAAGGAGGTCACTAACTAATGTATTACTCTATGACAGCAGAACGACATTCTACTTGGAAACAACTGGTGTAAGTGCAGCATCCAAACCCTGCACAGCTTACTTCAGGCAGTAAACTTGACTCATTTTTGAGAACACCATGGAAATCATACAACAGGCAGGTTTCACGACTTGGCTGCTCTTTCATCTAAAAATTATGGTATGTCTGTGATTTTCTTCTCAAATCACGTCAATAGCTTCCACGGGTCAACTATGTTTTTTTTTAAAAAGTAGCAGTAAAACCTGTACAATTCTCTTTACAACACAAAAGGGGTTGGCTTCTGCACATCCCCATTTGTTCAACTTCAATGAAGAATGCAAGAGGGCATGCAAGGAGCAGCACCAGACATAACTCAAAGTGAAGCTGTTACAACACAGGACTACCTGTATGCCAAACAGCACGCAATAAACAGAACTAAGCAATTTCACACAACCGTTCAGACCTAAGCTCTGCAGACTTGCCACATTCAACGGTGGCAGACAATTTAACAACTCACTGGAGGAGGATGTTCTACAAATATCCCCATCCTCAAAGATGGAGGAGCTGAGCACATCTGTGCAAAAAGATAAAGCTGAATCATTTGCAACACATGTTCAGCCAGAAGTGCCAAGTGGATGATCCATCTCAACTTCCTCCGGATGTCCGAGGCGTCACAGACGTCAGTCTTCAGATGTCAAATTGATTCATTCCACATATCAAGAAACACTGAATACTGCATGACTATTGGCCCGACCAATACTCCAGCAATAGCACTTCATAAAAAGTGTACTGAAAGGATCGAAGCCCTAGAAAATGGAACGCGAAGGAAGAACCTTCGGATACTGGGTCTCCCTGAGGGTGTGGAAGGAGTGGACTGTGGAGCGTACGCAAGTACGATGCTGAGCTCACTGATGGGTGCTGAGGCCCGTACGGGCCCCTTGGAGGTGGAGTGGGCAAATCGGATTCCGGCGAGAAGACCAAAAGCGGGAGAACCACCCAGGGCGATAATCGTGCGATTTTACCGCCTTAAGGATAGAGAAGAGGTCCTGAGATGGGCTAAAAAGGTGCAGAGTAGCAGATGGGAGAATGCAGTGGTACGGGTATACCAGGATTGGAGTGCGGAGGTGGCGAGAAGGAGGGCGAGCTTCAACCGAGCCAAAGAGGTGTTGCATAAAAGGAAGGTGAAGTTCGGGATGCTGCAGCCGGCAAGACTATGGGTCACGTATCAGGAGAGACACCATTATTTCGAGACGGCGGAGGAAGCATGGACCTTCATCAAAGAGGAGAAATTGGATCGGAACTGAGGGTCTGATGCTGCAGGAAATGTTATTGTTAATGTTATGGTTGAAGTTAATTGAGAAGTAAATTGGGAAGGGGGGAGACATTGGGGAAATGTGGGCGCCGGTGAGGGGGGAAAGACAGGACATAGTAGGAGAATGGGGAAGGGGAGGGGGAGGGGAAAGGGAGCTGCGCCATCAGAGGCGGGTCAGGTAAAGGGATGTTCCCGCGCCAGAAAGAATAAGGCGGGAAGACAGGCGCAAGGCGGATGGGAGTTCCCCACACGGGGGGGTCGAGGAGTGAGCAGGAGTAGCCGGGGTCAGTTGAAGTCAGCTGACTTACGGAAGTAATATGGGGGGAGCAATCATGCTAGAAAGAGATCTAGCGGGGAGGGGGGGGGGGGGGGGGAGGGAGGGACAACTGGGTTGCTGCTGCGGAAATCCAAACGGAAATGGCTAAAGAGTGCGTGGGCGGGGATGGTGTGCGACGCTGGGGCGGGATATGGGACTGGCCTAGAGAAGGTAATGGCTAGTCGACACGGGAGGGGGGCAGGTAGCCCCTTAGTGAGGCTGATCACGTGGAACGTGAGAGGCCTGAACGGACCGATAAAAAGGGCCCGAGTGCTCGCGCATTTGAAAGGACTAAGGGCAGACGTGGTTATGCTCCAAGAGATGCACCTAAAGGTGGCGGACCAAGTTAGGTTAAGGAAAGGATGGGTGGGACAGGTGTTCCACTCTGGACTGGACGCAAAGAATAGAGGGGTGGCCATTTTGGTGGGGAAACGGGTAGCATTTGAAGCAAAGAACATCGTAGCAAATAGCGGAGGTAGATATGTAATGGTGAGTGGCAGGCTGGAGGGAATGGAGGTCGTGTTGGTTAATGTGTATGCCCCAAACTGGGACGATGCGGGATTTATGAGACGGATGCTGGGGCGTATACCGGACCTGGAGGTAGGAAACTTGATTTTAGGAGGGGACTTTAATACGGTGCTGGACCCGGGGCTAGATAGATCCAGCTCAAGGACCGGAAGAAGGCCGGCAGCGGTCAAGGTACTTAAGGGGTTTATGGACCAAATGGGGGGAGTGGATCCATGGCGATTTCTTAGACCTAGGGCTAGGGTGTATTCCTTCTTCTCCCATGTCCATAAAGTGTACTCCCGGATAGATTTTTTTGTTTTGGGAAGGTCGTTGATCTCTTGGGTGGAAGAAGCTGAGTACTCAGCCATAGCGGTTTCGGATCATGCCCCACATTGGGTGGACCTGGAATTAGGAGAGGAAAGGGAGCAGAGAACACTCTGGCGATTAGATGTGGGACTGATGGCGGATGAGAGAGTGTGTGGAAGAGTGCGGGGGTGTATTGAGAGATACCTGGAGGTCAATGATGACGGCGAGGTCCCTGTGGGAGTGGTATGGGAAGCACTAAAAGCGGTGGTCAGAGGAGAGCTGATCTCCATTGGGGCCCACAAAAGGAAAACAGAGGCCAAGGAAAGGGAAAGATTACTGGGGGAGATTTTAAGGGTGGATAGGGAATTTGCAGAGACCCCGGAGGAGGAATTGTACAGGGAGAGGAGACGACTCCAGACGGAATTTGACCTTCTGACCACCAGAAAGGCGGAGGTACTGTGGAGGAAGGCACAGGGGAGGAGGTATGAATATGGGGAAAAGGCTAGTCGCCTGTTGGCTCATCAATTGCGAAAGAGGGCAGCAGCGAGGGAGATAGGAGGAATTAGAGACGAAAGGGGAGACACGGTGCGAAGGGCAGGAAAGATAAATGAGGTGTTCAAGACCTTCTATGAGGAACTGTATAGGTCTCAACCCCCAGAGGGAGAGGAGGGGATGCGGCAGTTCCTGGGCCAATTGAGGTTCCCGAAAGTGGAGGAGCGGGGGGTGGTAGGCCCGGGGCACCGATTGGGGTGGACGAGGTTATTAAGGGATTGGGAAGCATGCAAGCAGGGAAGGCCCCAGGACCAGACGGGTTCCCGGTGGAGTATTACAGAAAATATGTGGACTTGTTGGCCCCGTTGATGGCGAGGACGTTCAATGAGGCCAGGGAAGGGGGGACTCTACCCCCGACAATGTCGGAGGCGACGATATCGCTAATTTTGAAGAGGGACAAAGATCCGTTGCAGTGCAGGTCCTATAGATCTATTTCACTATTGAACGTTGGCACCAAATTGCTGGCAAAGGTACTGGCATCGAGGATAGAGAACTGTGCCCCGGGGGTGGTGCACGAAGACCAGACAGGGTTCGTAAAAGGGAGACAACTGAATGTTAACGTGCGACGACTATTAGGGGTGATAATGATGCCCCCAGTGGAGGGGGAGGCAGAGATAGTGGCGGCAATGGACGCAGAGAAGGCATTTGATAGGGTGGAGTGGGAGTATTTATGGGAAGTGTTAAGGAGGTTTGGGAACGGGTTTATTAGCTGGGTTAGACTTCTTTATGGGGCTCCAACGGCAAGCGTAGTTACAGGTCGACATAGATCGGAGTATTTCCGACTATATAGGGGAACAAGACAGGGATGCCCGCTGTCTCCATTGTTGTTCGCGTTGGTAATTGAACCTCTGGCCATGGCGTTGAGAGACTCCAGGAAATGGAGAGGGGTGATTAGAGGGGGAGAAGAACACCGAGTCTCATTATACGCGGATGACCTATTGTTATACGTGTCGGACCCAGCGGGGGGGATGATAGAGGTTATGCGAATTTTGAGGGGGTTCGGGGATTTCTCGGGGTATAGGCTAAACATGGGGAAGAGTGAATTATTTGTGATACATCCAGGGGACCAGAGTAGAGAGATAGAAGGCTTGCCTCTAAGGAAAGTGGAAAGAAACTTCCGATACCTGGGGATTCAGATCGCTAGGAGCTGGGGAACCTTGCACAGACTTAATCTGACACGGTTGGTAGAACAAATGGAGGAGGACTTCAAGAGGTGGGACATGCAGCCTCTATCGCTGGCGGGCAGGGTGCAAGCAATTAAGATGATGGTCCTCCCGAGGTTCTTATTTGTATTTCAATGTCACCCTATACTAATCACCAAGACCTTTTTTAATAAAATAGACAGGAGCATCACGAGCTTCGTGTGGGCAGGGAAAGTTCCGAGAGTAAGGAGGGGGTTCCTTCAGCGTAGTAGGGACAGAGGAGGATTGGCACTACCGAACTTGGGCGATTACTATTGGGCCGCCAATGTGGCAATGATACGTAAATGGATGGAGGGTGAGGGAGCGGCGTGGAAAAGACTGGAGAGAAAGTCCTGTAAAGGGACGAGGTTAGAGGCGCTGGTGACGGCGCCTCTACCGATCTCACCTAAAAAGTTTACCACGAACCCGGTGGTGGTGGCAACGGTGAATATCTGGGGACAGTGGAGGCGACAGAGAGGGGTGCGGGGAGCCCTGGTGGGGTCCCCAATCAGGAACAACCATAGGTTCGCCCCAGGAAGAATGGATGGAGGATTTCAGAGCTGGTACCAGTTGGGAATTAGGAGGGTGGGAGATGTATTTATAGATGGGACTTTTGCGAGCTTGGGAGCATTGGAGGAAAAGTATAAGTTGCCCCGGGGAAATTTCTTGAGATATATGCAGGTGAGGGCGTTTACTAGACAACAGGTGAGGGAATTTCCGTTGCTCCCGACACAGGGGATACAGGACAGGGTGCTTTCAGGGGTGTGGGTCGGAGAGGGCAAGGTGTCAGAGATTTACCGAGAGATGAGGGAAAGGAGGAGGAGTCGGTGGGCGAACTAAAAGGAAAGTGGGAAGAAGAACTAGGGGAGGAGATAGAGGAGGGTATGTGTGCTGATGCCCTAAGCAGGGTAAATTCCTCTTCCTCATGCGCCAGGCTTAGCCTGATTCAATTCAAGGTGCTACATAGAGCACACATAACGGGAGCAAGATTGAGCAGGTTCTTTGGAGTGGAGGACAAATGTGGGAGGTGTGGCGGGAGCCTGGCAAACCAAGCACATATGTTTTGGGCGTGTCCGGCACTGGAAGGGTATTGGAAGGGAGTGACGGGAGTGATTTCGCGGGTGGTGAAGGCCCGGGTCAAACCAGGCTGGGGGTTAGCTCGATTTGGAGTTGCGGAAGAGCCGGGAGTGCAGGAGGCGAAAGAGGCCGATGTTGTGGCCTTTGCGTCCCTAGTAGCCCGGAGCAGAATCCTACTCATGTGGAAGGAGGTGAAACCCCCCGGACTGGAGGCCTGGGTAAATGATATGGCGGGGTTTATTAAACTGGAGCAGATAAAGTTTGCCCTGAGAGGATCGGCTCAAGGGTTCATCAGGCGGTGGCAGCCATTTCTCGACTACCTAGGGGAACGTTAGAGGGAAGACAGATGACCAGCAGCAGCAACCCAGGGGGAAGGGGGGGTTAGTTTAATTTAGGTCCAAGATAAAGGGGTTTTGTTACTTGTGTCTTGTTAAAAATGTCTGTATTGTTATTGTTGCGTTTGCTTTGTAAGAGGGGAAAAATTGTTGTTTGGGAAAAAAATTTCAATAAAACATATTTTAAAAATAAAATAAATACTCCAGCAATAGTACTGAAGACTTGTGGGTCAGAATTTGCCATGCTCCCAGCCAAGCTGATTCAGAACTGTACAGCACTGGCATCTCTCGGCAATGTGGAAAATTAACAAGCTACATCCTGTACACAAAAAAGGTCAAATCCAACTTGACCAATTACCACCCCATCAGTCTACTGTCTACCATCATTAAATTGATGGAAGGGGTCAAAAACAGTGCTATCAAGCGGTATACTTCATTGACACTACGTCTTGAGTTCCGCCAGGGCCACTCAGCTCCTGACCTCGTTGCAGCCTTGGTTCAAACATGGACAAAAGAGCTGAAATCCAGGGGTGAGGAGAGAGTGATTGCCCTTGAAATCAAGGCAGCATTTGACAGAGTGGAACATTATAGAATTTCATAGAATTTACAGTGCAGAAGGAGGCCATTTGGCCCATCGAGTCTGCACCGGCTCTTGGAAAGAGCACCCTATCCAAGGTCAACAGCTCCACCCCACACAACACTAAGGGCAATTTTGGACACTAAGAGCAATTTATCATGGCCAATCCACCTAACCTGCACATCTTTGGACTGTGGGAGGAAACCGGAGCACCCGGAGGAAGCCCACGCACACACGGGGAGGATGTGCAGACTCTGCACAGACAGTGACCCAAGCTGGAATCGAACCTGGGACCCTGGAGCTGTGAAGCAATTGTGCTATCCACAATGCTACCATGCTGCCCTTGAAGTATTATGGAGCCCTAATAAAACTGGAGTCAAATTTAATCAGTGGAAATCTCTCCAATGGTTGGGAGGTATGCCTGGCACAAAGTTTTGTCGTCGTCGGAGGTCAACCATCTCAGCTTCAGGACATTAATGCAGGAGATCCTCAGGGTATTGTCCCAGGCGCATCCGTCTTCAGATGCTTCATCAATGACCTTCCTTCCATCATAATGTCAAAAGTAGAGATGTTGCTGATGATTGCACAATGTTCAGCACCATTCGCGAATCCACAGATCCTGAAGCAGCCCATGTCCAACTACAGCAAGATCTGGACAATAGTCAGGCTTGGGCTGACAAGTGGAAACTAACATACATGCGACACAAGTGCCAGGCATTGAATGTCTCCAGCGAGAGACAATCTCACCATTGTCCCTTGATATTCAATGGCAATACCATTGCTGAACTCCCCACTATCAACATCAGGGAGGGGGGGGGGGGAGAGTGTGTGTGTGTGTGGAGAGGAGAGAGAGAGAGAACCATTGATAAAAAAACAAAACCGGAAAAGCCATACAAATACTGTGGCTATAAGAGCAAGCCAGAGGCGAAGAATCCTGCGGTAAGTAACTCACCACCTGACTCCCCAAAGCCCACCCACCAACTGCAAGACACGAGTCAAGAGTGTGATGGAATACTCTCCACCACTTGCCTGGATGCGTGCAGCTCCAACAACATTCAAGCAGCCCGACACAGGCAGCACGATGGGGCAGTGGGTTAGCCCTGTTGCCTCACGGCACCGAGGTCCCAGGTTCGATCCTGGCTCTGGGTCACTGTCCGTGTGGAGTTTGCACATTCTCCCCGTATTTGTGTGGGTTTCACCCCCACAACCCAAAGATGTGCAGGTAGGTGGATTGGCCACGCCAAATTGCCCCTTAAAAAGAAAAAAAAAGCCCAACACCACCCAGGACAAAGCAGCCGCTTGATTGCCGCCACATCTACAAATATCCATTCCTTCCATCACCGATGCACAGTAGCAACAGCATGCACCATCTACCAAATGCACTCAGGGAACTCATCAAGGCTACTGACTTAGGTAACAACTTCCAAACCTATGACTGCTACCATCTAGCGAGACAAGCGCAGCAGACACATGGGAACAGCAGTACCTGGAGTTCCCCTCCAAACCACTCACCATCCTGACCTGAAAATATATCATTCCTTAACTGTTGCTGGGTCAAAATCCTGGAACACCCTCCCCAACAGCACTGTGGGTTTACCTGCACCACATGGACTGCACAGTCAAAAGGGCAAGTCACCACTACCCCTTCAAGGGCAATTAAAAGAGCTGGTGTTGCCATATTGATCAAGGAATCAATTACTTCAATAAGGAGGGATGATATGTCAGAAGGGTCCTCAAATGAGACCATATGGGCAGCACGGTAGCATAGTGGATAGCACAATTGCTTCACAGCTCCAGGGTCCCAGGTTCAATTCCGGCTTGGGTCACTGTCTGTGCGGAGTCTGCACATCCTCCCAGTGTGTGCGTGGGTTTCCTCCGGGTGCTCCGGTTTCCTCCCACAGTCCAAAGATGCGCAGGTTAGGTGGATTGGCCATGATAAATTGCCCTTAGTGTCTAAAATTGCCCTTAGTGTTGGGTGGGGTTTCTGGGTTATGGGGATAGGTTGGTGTGGGCTTGGGTAGGGTGCTCTTTCCAAGAGCCGGTGCAGACTCAATGGGCCGAATGGCCTCCTTCTGCACTGTAAATTCTATGTAAAACCTAGAAACAAAAAAGGGGCAATCACATTGCTGGGAATGTACAATAGGTCACCAATCATTCAGGGAGAGATAGAAGGGCAGATATGAAGGTGAGAGTAATAGGGTAACAATAGTTGGGGATTTCAACTTCCCGAATATTAACTGGGATAGTCTAAGTGTGAAAGGCTTAGAGGTGTGGAGCTCTTAATGCAGCCAAAGCGCTTTGTGCCAGTACATAGAAAATCTTACAAAAGAGAGGGCAGTGCTGGACCTAGTTTTAGGGAATGAAGCAAGGCACGTAGTAGAAGTTTCAGTGGGCGAGCATTTTGGTGACAGTGACCATGCCTCAGTAGGATTTACGGTAGTTACGGAAAGAGACAAATATAAACTGGAAATAAAGGTTTGAAAGAGGGAGGGGGGCTGGCAACAATCGACCAGGTGCAGCTGTGTTGGGTGCTTTGGTTCAGTGGAACACAGACAGGCTACCAACACTTAAAATAGAACAACACTATTTTATTAAGTTAGAAACTGTTGAACATACTTATCACTGTGGGTTAATACGATGTTAGATTAAACTAAAGACCTATGCCTATCCTAATCAGTTTATGCACTCAGCACATGGTGAAGATCTGTGCTGTAAGCTCTGTCCATCTGAGAGGCTGCATCCCGAATGAGTGGGAAAACTGATGCCCTCTGTCTTTATAGTGAGTGTGCTCTAACTGGTGATTGGCTTCGGTGCTGTGTGTGTTGATTGGTCTTGCTGTGTGTCCATCAGTGTGTGTGTCTGCACCATGATATACTGGTGTATATTATGACAGCTACTTGCAGGAAATTCTACATCAGAGCAATGGTATTCATTCAAAAACGAAAGAGAGAGAACTGGATCGACATGTTCACGTAAAGTGTAGGGTGACAAGTCCAGAGAATCCTAGATGTCATGGGGTATCCAGGGTTAGCTAAGGAAATAAAGGCACGCTTATGGCAAATACAGAGTGCTGAAACCATTGGAAGCCATGGAGAAGTAGAGTGCACAGGGGGTGGCAGGTGAAATAAAGGAAAATCCGACCAGGGAAAGAATAGGGCCCATTAGGGGCCAACGTGGCAATGTGCTGAAGCAAGAAGAGTTGGGAAGGTTTTAGATGAGTGCTTTACATCTTTAATAATAATAATCTTTATTAGTGTCACTAGTAGGCTTACATTAACACTGCAGTGAAGTTACTATGAAAATCCCCTAGTCACCACACTCCGGCACCTGTTCGGGTACACTGGGAGAATTCAGATTGTCCAATTCACCCAACAAGCACATCTTTCAGGACTTGTGGGAGAAAAACAGGCACACTGAGGAAACCCACGCAGACACACGGAGAACGTGCAGACTCCACTGTGTTCACGATGGAGAAGGTCAATTTAGGTGTAAAAATCATGAAGGGTTGACTGTGCTGTCCTTGAACAAATTAACATTGAGGGTGAGGCAGTATTAACGGTTTTGGTGGTTTGACAAGTGGATAAATCCCCAGGCCCAGGTGAGATGTGTCCCAGACTGCTGTGGGAGACAAGGGAAGAGATTACCGAGGCTCTGACAACAAATTTCAAACCATCTCTGGCCAAAGGAGATGTGACAGAGGACTGGAGGACAGCTAATGTGGTAGCATTATCCAAGATGGGAAGTAGGAAGAAAAAAGGCCAGTGAGTCTAACTTTAGTGGTAGGGAACCTATTGGAAGAAGTTCGTAGGGACAGAATCAATCTCCACTTGGGGAGGCAAAGATTAATCAAGGATAGCCAGCATGGTTTTGTCAAAGGGAGATTATGTCTTACAAATTTGATTGAATAATACGATGAGGTGACTCAGTGTGTAGATGATGGTAGTGCAGTTGGAAGTAGTAGTCTACATGGACTTCAGTAAGACTTTTGCCAAGGTCGTGCATTGGAGACTGGTCAAGAAAGTAAGAGTCCGTGGGATCCAGGGCAATTTGACAAATTTAATCCAAAAGTGGCTTTGTGGCAGAAGGTAGAGGTCGACGGCTTTTTGCAACTGGAAGCCAGTGCCCAATGGTGTTTCGCAGTGATCAGTGCTGGGTCCCTTGCTGTTTAGATCATAAGACATAGGAGCAGAATGAGGCCATTCAGCCCATCGCGTCCAATCCGCCATTCAATCATGGCTGATATGTTTCTCATCCCCATTCTCCTGCCTTCTGCCCATAACCCCTGATCCCCTTATTAATCAAGAACCTATTACAAGCCCACTGACTCCCACAGCTATCTGGACTGCAGCTCTTTGCACCCTACACCCTGTAAGGACTCCATCCCTTTCGCTCAGCTCCTTTGCCTCCGTCGCATTTCCGATGATGCCACTTTCCAAAGTGGTGCTTCGAAAATGTGTTCCTTCTTCCTCAACGGTGATTTCCCACCTACAGTTGTTGACAGGACCCTCTAAAGCGTGCGGTCCATCTCCCGCGCCACTACCCTCGCCTCCTCCCTCCCAGAACAAGGCTGGAGTCCCCCTCATTCTCACATTTCACCCCACCAGCCTCAGTATACAAAGCATAATCCTCCACCAACTCCTGTGTGATGCCATCACCAAACACATCTTTCCTTCACTCCCTGTCAGCATTCCGCAGAGACTGTTCCCTTTGAGATAATCTAGTCCTCTCCTCCAGCATACCCAACACCTCTCCCATCACCCATGGCACCTTCCCATGCAATCGCAGAAGGTGTAGCACCTGCCCCTTTACCTCTTCCATGCTTAACATCCCAGGCCCAAAACACTCATTCCAGGTTAAGCATTGTTTCACTTGCACCTCTTTCAATTTGGTCTATTGCATTCGCTGCTCCCAGTGTGGTCTCCTCTATATCGGAGTGACCAAACGTAAACTACGTGATCGCTTTGCTGAGCACCTTCGGTCTGTGCGCATTCAGGATCCTGACTTTCCCATTGCTTGCCATTTTAACACATTACCCTGCTCCCATGCCCACATGTCTGCCCTTGGCCTGCTGCAATGTTCCAGTGAAGCTCAACGCAAACTGGAGGAAAAGCATCTCATCTTCCGGTTAGGCATGCTACAGCCTTCCGGTCTCAACATAGAATTCAACAACTTCAGATGATTAGCTGTACCCCACCTCGACCCCTTGGTTTTCATGCCATTTCATTTTAAATGTCATTTATCTTTTATTTTTCTTATCCCCTCTCCTTACCTTTTTTCCCCTTTGCTTCCCACTTTCCCCTTACATCTATCACAGCTTACCCTCTGATTTTAGTTCCTCTGCTGTTTGGCCTTTCACATCTTTTATTACTCTCTGGTAACTACCTTGAGCACTCTTTTCCCTTGATTTCTGTGGCTATTAGCACTCTTTTCCCTTGGTTTCTGTGGCTATGACTCACCTTTCATTCCCTCACTCCACAGTATAAATATCTCCCACTTTCTATGCCTTTTAGCTTTGACAAAGGGTCACCTGGATTCAAAACTCTTTTCTTTCCCAACAAATGCTGCCAGACCTGCTGAGATGTCCAGCATTTTCTCTTTTGGCTTCAGATTCTAGCACCCGCAGTAATTTGCTTTTAATCAAGAACCTATCTAGCTCTGTCTTAAAGACACTCAGCGATTTGGCTTCCACTGCCTTCTGCAGAAGAGTTCCACAGATTCACCACCCTCTGGCTGAAGAAATTCCTCATCTCAATTTTAAAGGACTGTCCCTTCAGTCTGAGGCTCTGCCCTCGGGTTCTAGTTTTCCAACTAGTGGAAACATCCTCTCCACGTCCACTCTATCCAGGCCTCTCACTTTCCTTTAAGTTTCAATAAGATCCTCCCACATCCTTCTTAACTCCAATGAGTACAGGCCCAGAGTCCTCAAACACTCTTCATATGGCAAGCTCACAATTCCAGGAATCATTCTTGTGAACCTCCTCTGGACCCTTTCCAAGGCCAACACATCCTTACTTAGATACGGGGCCCAGAATTGCTCACAATACTCAAAATGGGGTCTGACCAGATCCTTATGCAGCCTCAGAAGTACATCCCTGCTCTTGTATTCTAGCCCGCTTGACATGAATCCTAACGGACAACTGAACCTGCATGTTAACCTCAAGAGAATCGTGAACTAGGACTCCCAAGTCCCTTTGTGTTTGTGATTTCCTAAGCCTTTTCCCATTTACAAAATAGTCTGTGCCCCCATTCTTCCTAACAAAGTGCATAACATCACACTTTTCCCCATTGTATCCTAACTGCCACGTCTTTGCCCACTCTCCTAGCCTCTCCAAGTCCATCTGCAGTTTGTAATGTACATTAATGATCTGAATGTAAATGCAGGAAGTATGATCAATAAGTTTGCAGATTACACAAAAATCGGTGGGGTGGTAAATAGTGAGGAGGATTACAGGAGGATAGAGATGGCTGTTAAATGGGCAGAGCAGTGGCAAATGGAATTTAACCATGAAAAGTGGTAAGTAATGCATTTTGGGAGGACTAACAAAGCAAGGGAACATGCAATGAATGGTAGGACCCCAGGAAACACAGAGGATCAGAGAGGGACCTTGGTGTGCATGTCCATAAAACCCAGAAGACAGCAGGACAGGTAGTTACGGTAATTAAGAAGGCATATGGGGTACTTGCCTTTATTAACCAAGACATAGGGAGTTTATGATAGGAGCTGGATAAAACTCTGGTTAGGCTACAGCTGGAGGACTGTGTGCTGGTCTGGTCACCACACTAAAGGAAGGAAGTGGACAATCTCAGCAGATCTGACAGCATCTATGGAGAGAAAAGGAAGCCAACCTTTCGAGTCTGGATGACAGTCATCCAGGCTCGAAACATTAGCCTATTCTTCTGTCCATTAGCCTATTCTTCTGTCCACAGATGCTGTCAGACCTGCTGAGATTGTCCAGTATTTTGATTTGATTTGATTTGATTGTCACATGTACCAAAGTACAGTGAAAAGTATTTTCCTGTGGCCAAGGGAACGTACACAGTATGTACATAGATGACAAAAAAGAATAATCAACAGAGTACATTGACAAAGCGATTGGTTACAGTGCGGAACAAGGGGGCTGGGGTTGTTTTCCTTTGAGCAGGGAAGATTGATTGAGGTGTATAAAATTATGAGGGGCATGGATAGGGAGGATCATTTCCCCACAGCGGATGGTTCAATAATCAGGGGCTTAGATTTAAGCTAATGGACAGATTTAGAAGGGATTTGAGAAGAAACTTTTTCATCCAGAGGGAGGCAGGATTCTGGAACTCACTGCCTGAAAGGGTGGTAGAGGCGGGAATCCTCAACATTTAAGTATTTAGATGAGCACTTGAAATGCCATAGCATACAAGGCTACAGACCAAGTGCTAGAAAATAGGTACTTGATGGCCGACATGGGCTCGATGGGCCTCTGTGCTGTAAAAACTCTGGGAAAAAGAACTCTTTTAAAAAAACGAAGAGAATTTGGCCTTGAGAAGATCAGACTCTCTAGTTTTGATCAGATTTACTTACATTCAAAATAAGAAAATAGGGTTCCTTTTAAAAGTAAATTGCTTTGGTAACTTGCTCATTTCTAACTTCAGAGTTAAAAGCAGCCTAATTTCAAAATTGCTTTTTCTTTCCTTGAACATTTGGTCCAGAAGAGCATAGCAGCTACAATTCTGCCAAAGCAAAATACAGTCGATGCTGGAAATCTCAAAACAGAAAATGCTGGAAATGTTCAGCGGGTTTGGCAGCATATGCAGAGACAAAAAAATTAATGTTTCAGATTGATAATGCTGTCAGAATTGGAAAAGGTCAGGGCGGCACAGTGGTGCAGTAGTCAACACTTCTGCTTCAAGGTGCAGAGGAACCGGGTTCGATCCTGGCTCACTGTCATTGTGGAGTTTGCATATTCTCCCAGTGTCTGTGTGGGTCTCACTCCCACAACCAAAGATGTGCAGGGTAGGTGGATTACCACACCAATTTGCCCCTTAATTGGCATTTAAAAAAAATAAAAATTAAGAATTGGAAAAGGTTAGCGATGTAGCAAGTTTTAAGCAAGTAGAGGGGCAGGGAAAGGGGTAAGAGATTAGAGAAGATCTGTGATAGGATGGAAGGCAGAAGGGATTAAATAACAAATCGATGGCAAAGGGGAATGGTTACGAGAAAATAAGTAAAAGATGCACCTAGAACAAATGGAAATAGCAGAAACAACAGCTGCTATCCAATAAAACAGGAGATGAGGGTTACAATCTCAAATTGTTGAGCTTGCCAGTTTGACAGAATGTAATAACAGTGTCAAAAATCCAGACTGAAAGGCAGAGAGGCTATTTGTAAGGAGGCCGTATCGCAGCATGGGTAACTGGGTAATGAGGACAACATCTGTATAATTTATACTTTATTTAAAAGTAGAATAGCAAGCACTGAGGAAAGGTTGAAAGATCTATTGAAAGGAAGAGAAGATAGTGACGATAATTCAGATGATATTGTAGGATACTCCTATTACAAATAGTAAGTCTCTAGTACCTACAATTATAGAAAAATACAGGACAAAAAGAGGTAATGTGGCCCATTGGCAGTGCCAATTCTTTGCAAGAACTATCTAATTAGTCCCATTCTCCTGTTTTTCACCATAGCCCAGCAAAACTTTCCTTTCCAAGTATTTATTCAATTTCCTTTTGAAAATTACTGAATCTGTTTCCACAATTCTTTCAAGCAGTGTATTCATATCATACACTTCTTATTCCCCCACCCTTTTGATCCCTCTACTCTTTTGCCAATTACCTTATAGCTATGCCTTCTGGTTGCCAAACTTCATGTCGCAAATGTTTCTCCTTATTTATTGTATGAAAACCCTTGCAACATTTGAACAACTGTCAGATCTCCCTTAATCATTTTCTCTCCAAGAGAACAACCCCAATTCTCCAGAGGTGTAGTAAAGGAGAGCAGTGATAAAGAAATTTGAGGATCCAAATGGTGTGACTATTGTGTCCTTTTCATTGATAATGTGGAATATTCTCAGGAAGACCAAGATTGGTGCAAGAGAGATGTGCTACACTTGACCAAAGAAGGAACACCAATGCCTCTAAAAAAACCCAGAATTATGTAAACTAGATTTGGAAAGAGGGGGTGTGGTGAGGGCATTGAATTCCAAATATGGCTTTTTGAAGAGGGGAAATTAGGTAACAAGTCGGCGTGACAATAATGACCCAAATCCTCTGGTCAGTGTCAGAACCTGCGTCCAATGATGATAGGACAGAAAACACAGTGGGTAGCACCATTGCTTCGCAACTCCAGGGTCCCAGGTTCGATTCCCGACTTGGGTCACTGTCTGTGTGGAGTCTGCACATTCTCGTGTTCGCGTGGGTTTCCTCCGGGTGCTCCGGTTTCCGCCAACAAGTCCTGAAAGACGTGCTGTCAGGTGAATTGGACATTCTGAATTCTCCGTGTACCCGAACAGGTGCCGGAATGTGGCGACTAGGGGCTTTTCACAGTAACTTCATTGCAGTGAAGTATGCCTACTTGTGACAATAAAGATGATTATTATTAGGATAGGGTGGCAGCTGGGTGTGATGGGTGGGGAGCAAGTTGGGGGTCAGTGGGGAGTGGTGGGGGTCAGTGGTATAGTTACCCGTGAGTTAGACTGCGACTTTTCTGTCCAACATTTCCTGGGTTAATATTCAGGCAAACCTAATTCATAGTCAGTGTCATTTTCGGAGGGTCCCGGGGAATTGCCCAAAGTTCAACCTTCCCAAACAATTTCCAGAGTCAGTGCATCGAGACCTCTGCAAATCCTGATGGAAACCTTGGGCTACAGGAAGATCTGGGTCTTGAAGCAGAGTGCAGAAAAAGATCCATCCAGACCCTGCACAGCAGAAAATTGTCTTGGTCTTTTATAAGCTGAGGTTGTGCAGTTTAAAAACTGCTGGGTTGGACGATGATTAGATTGGCATTGATTGCAGGAAAGCAGGAGGGGTCTAAATCAGTTAGATCAGGTTCAACTACGTGCTAAATTCACGAGAAACAGACACCAGGTGACATGTTGCCAGTTAATTTGCCCAAAACAGGCACTATAGTAAGGGATTACAAAATAGTTGGAAATAGCATCATAGAATCTATAGTGCAGAAGGAGGCCATTCAGTTGAAGCAGTAGGGTAGCAATCAATCCTTTATTAACATTCACAGTAAACAGTAGGGAAAAGGAATCAGAAGTGGAATATCTTCCCCAACCATACAAATTAGTAGGCCATTCAGCCCCTTAAGCTTGCTATTTAATAAGCCCCTATTTAATAAAATGTTGGTTGATCCGATTGTGGCCTCAATTCCATTCCCCCTAACCCTAAAAAACGTTGACACCCTGGGCAGAATTAAGTTGAGGGGAATGCAAGGAGGCTTCAAGGTGATTTAGATAAGTTGAGTGAGTGGGCAAACACATGGCAAACGCAGTACAATGCGCTAACTGTGGAAGATATACACTTCAGCATTAAAAAAAAGATTATCCAAAAGGCGATATCTTGGGAAGCGTGAATGTACCAAGGGATCGGATTGTCCTTGTACACCAGTCAATAAAAGTGGAGAGCCATGTGCAGCAAGCAATTAGGAAGGCAAAGGGTATGATGGCCTTCATTGCAAGAGGATTTGAATTCAGAAGTAGATGTCTTACTGCAGTTATACATGGTCTTGGTGAGAACACACCTGGGGGTACTGCATGGAGTTTTGGTCTCCCTACCTAAGAAAGGATATATTTGCCATCAAAGGAGTGGGGCGGAGGTTCACTAGGCTGATACCGGGGTTGGCGGTCCTCCAAGGAGAGATTGGTTTCTGGGCCTGTATTCGCTGGAATTTAGAAGGACGAGAGGAGACCTGATTGAAACGTATAAAAATTCTACAAGGCTGGGCAGACTAGATGCAGGGTGTTTTCCGTGGTTGGGGAATCTAGAACCAGGGGATGGTCTCAGGATACAGGATAAACCATTTAGGACTGAGATTAGGAAAAACTTCTTCACTCAGGGTAGTGAACTGGTGGAATTCTCTACCACTGAAAGCGATGGAGACAACATATTCAAGAACATAGAACGTACAGTGCAGAAGGGGGCCATTCGACCCATCGAGTCTGCACCGACCCACATTAAGCCCTCACTTCCACCCTACCCCGTAAACCTAATAACCCCTCCTAGCCTTTTTGGTCACTAAGGGCAATTTATCATGGCCAATCCACCTAACTTGCATGTCTTTGGACTGTGGGAGGAAACCGGAGCACCCGGAGGAAACCTACGCAGACATGGGGGGAACGTGCAGACTCCGCAGACAGTGATCCAGCGGGGAATCAAACCTGGGACCCTGGCGCTGTGAAGCCACAGTGCTATCCACTTGTGCTACCGTGCTGCCCTAAAAAAATTTTAAAATTAAAATTAAAGAGGTAGGTAATCTTTTAGATTTTAATTGCATCAAGGGGTATGGGAGGAATATGGCATTGAGATCAAGGATCAGCCATGATCAAAGGCCGAATGGCCTACTCCTGCTCCTAGTTCATCAAGAATCTATCTACCTCTGCCTTAAAATTATTCAATGGTCCTGCCTCTAACACTGGGGAACAGAGTTCCAAAATTCACGACCCCTACTTCTCATTTACAGCTTAAATGCGAGACCCCTTATTTTTACATGGTGCCTCCCCATCCCCTTCCAGTTCTAGTCTCCTCCTCAGGAAAAACTTCTTTTCAGCATCCACCCTATCGTGTACTCTCAGGAACTTGAGTTTCAATAAGATCACCTCTTGATCTAATAAAGTCAAATGGATACAGGTCCAGCCTGTCCAACCTTTCCTCACAAGATCACACCTCCACCCGAGAAATCAATCTAGCGAATCTCCTCAGAATTGCTTTAACACATGCACATCCTTTCTTAAATGAGACTACATGTACACAGTGCTTCAGATGTGGTCTCACCAAAGTCCTGTACAACTGTAGTAAAACATCCCAACTTTTATATTCCATCCTCCTTGCAATAAATGACAACATCCCATATACCATTATAATCACTTGCTGTATCTGTGTGTTAATGTTTTGTGTTCATGTATAGGAAATTCAAATCCTTCTGCACCTCAAGAGTTCTGTCATTTCTGTCTATCTAAATAATATTTTTCGTGCCAAAGTGGAAAAGTTCATATTTTCTTCATCTGCCAATTCGTTGCCCACCAACTCAACCGGTGCCCCTTTGCCAACCCCTCAAAATCCTCTTCACAACTTCCTTTCAACATATCTTTGTTCCACCAGCAAACTTAGCAACTATACATTTGGTTCCTTCATCCAAGTCATTGATATAGATTGCAAATAGCTGAGGCCCCAGTACTGATCCCTGCGGCACTCCACTCATCGCAAATAGCCAACCCAAAAATGACCTATTTATGCCTGCTCAGTTTCCGGTTAACTCGCCAATCCTCTATCCAATCTAATATTTTATCCCAGACACCATGAACTCTTACTGTATGTAGTAATCTTTGATGTGGCACCATGTCAAATGCCTTCTCAAAATTTAAGTACACCACATCCACAAATTCCCCTTTATTCCTGTAGTGGGTTACTTCCTTAAAGAAAATCTCTGGCTAATTTATAAGTGTCCCACTATAGCCTCTTTAATAATAAGATTTACTCACAAATATTAAGCTAAATGGCCTGTAGTTTCCTGCTGTTTCCCCCTTTTCTGGTTCGAGTCATGTTCACCATTTTCCAAGCTGATGGGACCTTGCCAGAATCTAGGGAATTTTAGAAAATTAAAACTGATGCATCCACTATCTCACTTTGAAGACTGCAGGACAAGTCCATCAGGACATGGGGACTTGTCAGCTTTTTGTTCTAATAGTTTTAATATCCTTTCCTTGGATTCCACCCCCCCCCCCCGATTCACAATTATTCCTGGGATGTTAATTGTATCCTCTACAGTGAAGGCAGATAATATCAATTCAACCACCATTTCCTTATTTTCCATTATTAATTCCCCATTCTCACTTTATAGAGGACCAATGTTTAACCGATTTCTTTGATTTAGGAGAAATGACATCTGAATGCTGGAACACACTATAATGCAAATGACAGGAACTTTAGTAATTCCATTTGTCATTTTGCTGTACTGACAAATAATTTTAGTGCTCTTTTGCTTTTAAATATGTAC
Organism: Scyliorhinus torazame; assembly: GCF_047496885.1. Lineage (NCBI taxonomy): Eukaryota > Metazoa > Chordata > Chondrichthyes > Carcharhiniformes > Scyliorhinidae > Scyliorhinus > Scyliorhinus torazame. The sequence goes on along the minus strand of NC_092719.1, from coordinate 71,626,307 downwards.
AAAACAGATCCAACTGTACGTATCGAGTGGGAAGATATAAATTAATCATTCTCTTTTTGTCTTCAAATTTGAGTACTTTTTCATCCATTGCTGCCTTAGGCCATCACCTGCTACCTGTTTAATTCCAAACGCAAATGAAAAAAGTTCCCATGGTGATAATCCTGATAGCTCAAATGAAACTAGCAAATCATTTCATACTTCTCTGGTTTAGTCTCATACCCACCGTGTAGAGGGTGTAGAGGGTATACTGTGTTCTTATTCAAGGGTTATTCGGGACATTTTATATGCTAGTTGCAAACCAGCCCATAAACAATACTTTAAAAAGGATGGATCAAAGTTGTGATATTTGACAAAGCAGCCACAATATCAATTCAGCAATCATTTTGAAAACTTATAAGTCTCTGCTGCAGATATTTGTAGGATAGAAAACATTATTCATTACTTATGGGAGCAAAAGATCACAACAGAATGAAAATACTATTGGGACTGAGATGATTTAAAAATCCTTAACTCACAGTTGTGAATCGTTGGAATTCTCTATCCGAGTGCTGTGGGCGTTCTGTCAGAGTACATTAAAAACATAGATGACAATTTTTGGATCCCAAGAGGTACAGTAACATATTTATATAGCACCTTTAAATGTCCCAAGACACTGCACGGGAGCATTTTAAATTATGATACTGTACCACGCTAGGGGATTTTAGGTCAAATGACCAAAAGCTGGTCAAAGTGGTAGGCTTTAAGGAGCGTCTTAAATGCGAAAAACAAGGTGGAGGATTAAGGAGGCAATTTGAGTTGTTGGGGCCTAAGAAACTAAAGGCAAGGCCAGAGATGGTGGTGCAATTAAAATGGGGAACTGACAAGAAAAGAGGGGAACACATATCTTGGAGGGTTGTTGCGTAGAGTAGTCATTTTCAAACCCAGGGTCGTAACCTGCGAGTGGGTGTCGGGAGAGTCGGGGGGGGGGGGGGGGGCATGCGGTGCGGAGTTCCTGATCGCAGGGCCATATGTCACGGCGTTCCCGATCATGGCATGAAGTGTCCAATGGCACTACCGGCTTTCAGAATGCCAGCTGTCCCCTCAGCAGTATGCAGGCTTGGAGCCCAGAGAGGCAGAACGCCTCCTCCTGAAATTGCTGGAGTCTTCCTGTCTGGAGCAGCGGCAAAGAGCAGGTCATGTGCCCTGTACACGGACGTCAAGTGTTCTGGGCAGGTGAGAGAGCTTCCTCCATTTTGCAGCTGCCAGCAGTGCTGGTGTGAACTCCAGAGCCTCGAGTGAACAACCCAAGAAGCTGATAACATGAACAAAGCAGAATAAAGACAATTACTGGAGGTATGGTTATTAATTGTGCCACTGCAAATCAGAACTCAAAGTTCATGTGTGCTATATGCAGGGAAGCACTGGCAAATGAAAGTTTAAAACCCTCAAAACTGCAAAGACATTTGATGACTAAGCACGGTGAGTTTGAGGATAAACCTCTATTTTTTTTTTTTACAACGGATGCAGTGAGATCTTAAATCATCAGCTGAAGTCATTATCAGAAATATAGCGTTGTATAACAAAGTGAGATCATGCGGACCAAGCAGGCACAACGGTCACGGTAAAGTGAAAATGGTGGGTCGCAACAGTTGCCAGACGTGGGTCCCGAAGGATGGCCATTTGGTAAAAATGGGTCCGGGCGACTTCCGGTGGCGTGGGCAAGCAGGGCGGCCGCAATAACAAGAGCTCCCGCCGGTGGCCGCGATTCGCGGCGATTTCGGGGAAATCCCCGAGTCTTCACGCGCCCCCTGACTATCATCGGCCTTTGGGGCCGCCACGAGCAGCCAGCGGGGCCGGTTTAAAAACCGGCGAAGAACCCCGCGCGGGTGTCAGGCGGCGGGGGCTGAGGCGCCAGGCCCGGCAGGTCACAGCAGCGGGGGCGGAGCTACGAGGAAGCCGAGGCGGCAGGCCCGAGGCCAGGGCACCAAGTAGGGAGGGTGCTCCACGCCGGATGGCTCCCAGCTAGGAAGAAGAAAGAAGGTTGAAGCCTGGTCCCAGGTGAATGCAGAGGAGAAAGAAAGAAGATTTAAGGAAGTTTGGTAAAAGTTTTTTTTTCTCAAAAAAATGTCAGATTGATGAAGGGCAGGAGGGTGAAGGGGGAGAGAGGAGAAAGGAAATAAGATAAAAAACAATAAGCCGCTAAGGATGCGAAAAGCAGCGAAGAAAGGAGGAAACGCGGGTTCGCCGCCGAAGGAGAAGACGAGCAAAAGTGTTGACAGGATGGCGGAAGCCGACTTCCGGGTGCAGCGGCGACCAGCTGAGTCGCACGTTTCGGGTAAACTCATCGTCCTCGTGTGCCAGGCTAAGCCTGATTCAATTTAAGGTGTTACACAGGGCGCATATGACTGTAGCACGGCTCAGTAAATTTTTTGGGGTAGAGGATAGGTGTGCGAGATGCTCGAGAAGCCCAGCGAATCACACCCACATGTTCTGGTTATGTCCGGCACTACAGGGGTTCTGGGTGGGAGTGACAAAGGTGCTTTCGAAAGTAGTGGGGGTCCAGGTCGAACCAAGCTGGGGGTTGGCTATATTTGGGGTTGCACAAGAGCCGGGAGTGCAGGAGGCGAGAGAGGCTGATGTTTTGGCCTTTGCGTCCCTAGTAGCCAGGATACTGTTGATGTGGAAGGAAGCCAAGCCCCCGGGGGTGGAGGCCTGGATAAATGACATGGCAGGGTTTACAAAGCTGGAACGGATTAAGTTCGTCCTAAGGGGATCGGCTCAAGGGTTCACCAGGCGGTGGCAACCGTTCGTCGAATACCTCACAGAAAGATAGAGGGAATGGAAAAGAAGAAGGCAGCAGCAGCAGCCCAGGGGGGAGTGGGGGGGGGGGGGGGGGGGGAGGAGGAACCAGAAGGAGTCTCAGGGTTATTAATATACATGTATAATATGTATAGGTCGTTGCTATAAATAATTGTATATTGGACTGTTAAATCATATTTTTGGAGAGTGTTTATCTGAGACAAGGCAGTTGCCATTTAGTTTTAGTTTTCGTTTTTGTTATATATTATTTATTCTTTGTTTATAAAACAGGTCATTGTTATTTATACTGTTATATTATTGTGTAAAGGATATACAATGTACTGTGATGGTTGACCAAAAATTTTCAATAAAATATTTTTTTTTCAAAAAAGGATGGCGGAAGCCAAACTACAAGGCGGGGCCGCACTACTTACGGTGGAGAAGATGACCGAGGTGATGGTGGTGGAGCTGGAACAACGTTTGGTGAGGCACATGGAGGTCCTGAGGAAAGAGATGACGGTCGGGTTGAGGTCATTGTTGGAGGAGGCAATCGGCCCGATGAGAGTGGAGGTGGCAAAGGTATCGGCCGAGGTGAAAGATCAGGGTGAGATGAAGATGGTGGAGGAGGCCGTGACACGACACAGCGACCAGGTCATCTCGATGGGGGTCGAACTGCAGAGGGTGGTGGAGGTTAACAGAGGACTCCGAGCAAAGCTGGAAGATTTGGAAAACCGCTCAAGGCGGCACAATTTGAGAATTGTGGGCTTGCCCGAAGGGACAGAGGGCCCAAGGCCAACGCAATACTTCGCTAAGAAGTTGGCGGAGCTGATGGGGGAGGGTGAGCCCCCCACGGTGTACGAGCTAGACCGAGCTCATCGGTCATTAAGGCCAAAGCCCAAAGTGAACGAGCTGCCAAGGGCAGTAATTATCTGCTTCCATAAGTTTTGCATGAAGGAGAAAGTATTAAGCTGGGCGAAACAGGAGCATGAGGTGCTGCGGGATGGTACTGCGGTTCGGATCTACCAGGACTGGACGGTGGAGTTGACAAAAAGACGTGCGGCGTTTGGGCGAGTGAAGGCAGCTTTGTACAAGGTGTACCCGGCGAAGTTGAGAGTAACATAACGCCAAAGGCTTTTATTTTGAGACAGCGGAGGCGGCTGAGGCGTTCGTGAGGGCAGAAGGCTTGGGACAGACGTGAAGAGTGGAACTGGAAGAGAGACTGTGGACTGTGTTTGAGCGGCTGGAAAATGTACAAACGTTATAACTTTCTTTTTACGGATTTGTATTGAAATTTACTTCTCTTTGCATTGTTACAGAGTTCAAGTTAATGGCGTTCTGTGTTACGACGGTTAAATGTTATGTTAGTGAATTGTAGGGGTTGGATTGTTGGGTTTGTTTTGGTGTTTCTTTCTCTGGGACTGGGCGGAAGGCGGGGGGGAAGCCACCCGCGCTAGCTAACTAAAGTCGGTTAGTGAACGGGGGTGAGGTGAGAGGAGGACTGCGGACGTTGGAGCCTGGATAGCAGGCTTCAATGGGCCTACGAGGCGAGCAAGAGCGGGTGGAGGGATGGATGTTGGGGGATGTTTTGTAGGGGGGGTTCTTGGGAGGGGGGGCAAGGGGTTCGATGTTAACAATGGACAGGGGCAGGTCAGGCTTATGGGGCAGGGCCCGGTGGTATGGTGATGGTGGATAAGAAAGGTGGGGGGGGGGGTGAGAGACCCCCAGTAAGGATAATCACGTGGAACGTGAGAGGGCTAGGAGGTCCGGTCAAGAGTGCTTGCACATCTTAAAAGTTTGAAGCCGATGTAGCAATGCTGCAGGAGACTCATTTGAGAGTGAAGGACCAGGTGAGACTTAAGAAGAGCTGGGTTAGCCAAGTGTTTCACTCCGATTTGATGGAAGGGCTCGAGGGGTAGCGGTGCTGGTCAGCAAAAGGGTACGCTTCCAGGTGGAGAAGGTGATGGCAGATCAGGGGGGTAGATATGTGATTGTGACAGGGGCACTGGAGGGGAGATTAGTAGCGCTGTTAAGTGTATACGGTCCCAATTGGGACGATGTGGGATTCGCGAGGAAGGTGTTTGGGGCTATTCCCGACTTGGACACGCATGAGCTGATTGTGGGGGGGGACTGGAACTTGGTGCAGGAGCCAAGGTTGGACAGATCACGGCCGCGCTCGCTGGTCCCATCAGGGGGGGGCGAAGGCACTGGCTGAGCTAATGGTGGAAATGGGAGGGGTGGACCCTTGGAGGTTCCTGCACCCAAGGAAACAGGAGTATTCATTTTTCTCAGCGGTCCACAAGGTATACTCGCGGATCGACTTTTTTGTGTGGGGAAGGCTTTGCTGGCTGGAGTCAAGGGGTCTGAATACTCTGCAATTGCAGTGTCAGATCACGCTCCACATTGGGTGGATATGGTGCTGGAGAAGGGGGCAGCGCAGAGACCAGGGTGGAAACTGGATGTGGGGCTTTTGGGGAACTAAGTGTTCTGTGAGAAAATTGAAAAGGTAATTAAGGAGTATGTAGGTTTCAATTGTACGGGTGAGGTGTCGAAGGCAGTCGTCTGGGAGGCTCTAAAGGCGGTGGTGAGAGGTGAGGTAATTTCATTTTAAGGCCAGGATGGATAAAGAGGAGAGGTTGGAGCGGCAGAGGGTAACAGATGAGATGTTGGAGGTAGATAGGAGGTATGCAGAGGATGGGTACCTGGCGAAGCTGGAAAAGAGGAAGGAACTACAGGCGAGCTTCGACCGACTGTCCACCAGGAAGGCGGTGCACCAACTGAGACGAGTAAGGGGTGCAGTTTATGAACATTGAGATAAGGTGTATGTTAGCAGGTCAGCTCCGGAGGGAGGCAGCGGCAGGGAAATTCTTCAGGTGAAGGATAGGGCAGGGAAGTTGGTGGTGGCCCCAGTGCTGATTAACAAGGTTTTTGAGGAGTTTTACGAGAGGTTGTACAAGTCAGAGCCACTCAGGGGAGACCGTGAGATGCAGGAATTTCTAGATGGGTTGGAGTACCCGAGGCTAGGGGAGGGGGACAGGGCTACATTAGAAGGAGCAATAGTAGAGTAGGAGATAAAGGATGCGATTGGGAGGATGCAGTCGGGGAAGGTGGCAGGGCCGGATGGGTTTCCGGTGGAATATTATAAAATTTTAAGGATAGGTTAGCCCCCCTGATGGTGGGGATGTTTGAGGAGGCGATAGAGAAGGGGGTGTTGCCGGAAACCTTGGGGCAGGCATCGATTTCCCGGTTACTAAAAAAAGATAAGGGTCCGACGGAGTGTGGGTCGTATCGGCCCATATCACTTCTGAATGTGGACGTAAAAAAGTGTTGGCGAAGGTACTGGCGGGTAGGCTGGAGGAGTGCCTTCCGAAGATGATAGGGGAGGATCAGACAGGGTTCGTGAAAGGGAGGCAGCTGTTTTCGAACATTAGGAGGGTTTTGAACGTTGTTATAGCACCGGCGGAAAGAAAAGAAACAGAGGTAGTTGTCGCATTGGACACCGAGAAGGCGTTTGATCGGGTAGAATGGGGGTACCTGATGGTAGTGCTGGAGCGGTTTGGGATTGGACCAAGGTTTGTGAACTGGGTAAAGCTATTATATAAGGAACTGAAGGAGAGTGTCCGCACAAATAATATCAGTTCGAGATACTTTTCTCTCCACCTTGGGACGAGACAGGGATGTCCTATGTCTCGGTTGATTCTCAGTGGGTCAGAATGGAGGAGAGTTTGTGCAGGGAGTCGGGGCTGAAGGCACTAGCAACAGCGCCGCTCCAGATAGCTCCGGGGAAATATTCAGGGAGTCCGGTAATAGCTTCATTGAAAATCTGGAGGCAGTTTCACCAACACTTCGGGTTGGGTTTAGGGTCAAGGGAAATGCCGATTCGGGGGAACCACAGATTTGAGCAAGGGAGGTGGGATGGAAGTTTTCGGAAATGGGAAGAGAAGGGGATTAAGACGCTAAAAGATTTGTTTCTTCAGGGTCGGTTTCAGGATTGAGGGAGCTGGAAGAGAAGTATGGGCTAGAGCAGGGAGAAGTGTTTAGACACATGCAGGTTCGGGATTTTGCCAGGAAGGAGATGCAGAGCTACCCAGAGGAATCGGCCTCCACATTGCTGGAGGTGGTGTTGACGACAAGGGGACTGGAGAAGGGGGCAATGTCAGCGGTGTACGGAGCTATTCTGGAAGGGATCAAAGCAAAGTGGGAGCGCACCTCACGAGGGAGAGGATGAGCCGATTTTTTGAAGGAGTAGAAGATGTGTGTACCAGGGTCCCCAGGAGGCCATATTTGGGGTGTCGCACCAGCCAGGGTTGGAAACGGGAGCGGAGGCAGATATCATAGCCTTCGCCTCGCTGATCGCCCGAAGGCGGATCCTGCTGGGATGGAGAGCAGCCTCTCCACCCAGTGCCCTGGCGCGGGGGGGGGGGGACTTGTTGGAATACTTTACCCTTGAGAAGGTTAAGTTCGAACAGAGGGGAAGCTCGGGGGTGTTCTACAAGTCTTGGGCACTATTCATTATGCACTTTCAAGAACTGGATAACATCGAACATTAGTTGGGGGGGGGGGGGGGTTAAAGAGGGGGGGGGGTGTAGATTAAGGGTGACTACAGGTAATCCCTGATTCCTTTTTGTCATTTGTTTATGTAAACATGCAGGCTGATGTTTGGGGGTTGGTGGGCAGATGGAATCGTTGTTATTGTGGGGATTGACATATCTTGCTGATTATTGTTTATGGTTGATGGGCGTAAATGTGGGAGAAAATGTGAAAAAGGAGAATAAAAATATATATATATTTTTTTTTAATGGGTCCGGGCAAAAAAAGTTTGAAAAACACTGGCATAGGAGAACAAAGAGATAGGGAGGGACAAAGGCATAGGTGGATTTGAAAAGCAGGGTGAGAATTGTAAACTCCAGGCACTGCTTGACCATGAACGAAAGTAGGTCAGCTTGCACAGAGATAATAGGGAATGGGACTTGCAGTGAATAAAGACAGGCAGCAGAATTCAAGATGACCTCAACTTTACAGAGAATAGACTATGGAAACCAGTGCGTTGGGAGACGGGGACCATGTCGACCAATCATAGAATACCTACAGAGCGGAAGGAGACCGTTCAGCTCATGGAGTCTGCACCGGCCCTTGGAAAAGCACCCGACTTAAGCCCACGCCTCTACCCTATTCCCGTAACCCCGCGTGGACACATCATCCTATCCCCATAACCCAGTAACCCCAGCTGGATACTAAAGGATAATTTATCAAAACCAATCCACCTAACCTGCACATATCTGGACGTGGGATGGAACCAGAGCAAACTCTCAGACACGGGGAGAAAGTTCAAACTCCACAGACAGTCACCCGAGGCCAGAATAGAAGCTGGGACCCTGGAGCTGTTGAGGCAGCAGTGCTAACCACTGTGCCACCCGTTACACAAGGTAGAAATAGGAAGTGTTTGTGATGGCATGAATGATAGCTCATCTTGGATTTGGATGTGACACTCAGGACCAAAGATTATTTTGGGGGGGGGGGAATATGGCAGAAGAACTGAATGAAGAGAATTTATCTGAATGGTGATGCAGGCTTGTGGGTCCAAATGGCAACACCTTCTGTTTCCTATGGATAGAAAAGTTTCTTCACCTCAACAAATATATGGACACATGTTCCATTGATCCCAAGACAGAAGGTTGAAAAGCTTAAGGCCTGCTTTTTTTTTTTTTATAAATTGAGTTGTTCGGTATTAATAATTGTATTTGTATTTCTTTTAAGCTGCTTATGGAAAAGGGCAAGAGAGGTCCTCGGGTGAAGCTGTTAGACTGGGGAAGGCTAATTACAACAGCATTAGGCAGGATCTGGAGGGTGTTGACTAGGCGAGGCTGTTTCAGAAAAATATCAACATCCGGCATGTGGGAGGCTTTTAAATGTGAGTTGATTAGAATTCAGGACCAGCACGTACCTGTGAGGATGAAAGATAAGGGTGGCAAGTATAGGGAACCCTGGATAACAATGGATATTATAAACCCTGTCAAAAAGAAAAAGGAAGCATTCGTAATGTCTAAAAGGCTTAGGACAGATGAAGCCCTTGAAGAATATAAAGCAAGTAGGAAAGAATGTAAGGTGGCTAAAAGGGGTCATGAAATGTTATTGGCAAACAGGATTAAGGAAAATCCCAAGGCTTTTTACACATACGTAAAGAGCAAGAGGGTAGCCAGAGAAAGGGTTGGTCCATGCAAGGATATTGAAGGGAATCTATGTATGGAACCAGAGGAAATGGGAGATAGTAAATAAATACTTTGCCTCAGTATTCACCAAAGAGAAGGACTTGGTGGATGAGGAGTATAGGGTAGAGTGTGTAGATATTTTGAGTCATGATGATACTAATAAAGAGGTGTTTGACATCTTAAAAAGCTTTAAAGTAGATAAGTCCCCAGGACCTGATGGGATCTACCCCAGATTACTGAGGGAGGAAATTGCTGGGGCCTTGACAGTAATCTTTGTATCCTCGTTGGCTACAGGTAACGTTCCAGAGGATTGGAGAGTAGCTAATGTTGTTCCATGTTTAAGAAGGGCAGCAGGGATAATCCAAGAAACTATAGACTGGTGAGCCTTACATCAGTGGTTGGGAAATTATTGGTAAAGAATCTTAGAGATGTTCACAGACGACACAAAAATTGGGGGAATTGCGGATAGTGAAGAGGATCGTCAGAGGATACAGCAGGACATAAACTGGTTGGAATCTTGGGCGGAGAAATGGCAGATGGAGTTTAATCTGGACAAGTGTGAGGTAATGCACTTTGGAAGGTCCAATGCATGTAGGAATTACACAATAAATAGAATTCTTGCGAGTACTGACAGGCAGAGAGATCTGGGCGTTCATGTCCACCGATCACTGAAAGTGGCAACATATGTGGATAAGGTGGTCAAGATGGCATACTGCATGCTGGCCTTCATCGGTCAGTGTATTGAATATAAAAATTGGCAAGTCACGTTACATGGGGACATAGGTTTAAAGTGCATGGGGAAGTTTAGAACTGATGTGCGAGGCAAGTTTTTTTTAAATACAGAGGGTGGGAAATATATAGAACGCGCTGCCTGGGGAGGTGGTGGGAGCAGGTACGACAGCGGCATTTAAGCGGCATCTAGACAAATATGTGAATAGGGTGGAAATGGAAGGATACGGACTCCATAAGTGCATAAGGTTTTAGTTTAGGCAGGTACCATGGTCGGCGCAGGCTTGGAGGGCCGAAGGGCCTGATCCTGTGCTGTATTGTTCTTTGTTCTGGCCCAACTTAGAGATTTGCGAGAAACCTGGGGCACAGTCTCGGGTACTCCAGTGCTTAGTCAAGCCAAATAAAAACATATTCCGGGGTTACTTGGACTTGCCACCATCTTGCCAATCGTTATGTAAATATTCATAGGATCAGATACTCCTGAAAGTACTTGTCAACATTTTAAAAATTGAAATCACTTGGACAGTTTGAATCAGGGCTGGACAATACGCTGGCCTCAGGCTGAAAACAAATGAATAAATTCATCATTAGATTTATTTTCGAAAGGAATAGTTCAAAGCACTTTTTATAGAAACATTTTGCAACAAAGTGATAAACTCCATATAGTGTCTGATCAGGGATATTGTACATGGCGGAGCGTAAACGACATTCGTCAGCTCAATAACATGTACCAAACACCTGCAATGATGCTTCTAATTTTTATCTGGGTATGTGATAATTTTAGGGGAAAATTAGGGACGGGGTGGGGCTGCGGTCCTGAGATGCAGCTAATTATTTGCCGAGAATCCCCCCAAAAGGGAGTTTAGTTACTGCTTCCTTTGCTCATCAGTGCACAATAGTTTCTTGAAATTAAAGTTGAAGAGCTAAATTACTTCCACATACCACACAGCCATCACTAGTATATTTTATGGACTTCTGGACCATGCTTTTAATGTCATGTTACAAAATTTGCTTTTTATGAATGCATTCTGTTGCATACTGACATTACATCCAAGGTTAAGTGACTTGAGGTAGAATAAATGCAAGCAGGCGAGTATTGTGGATTCTGTGATTAATTAATCCACTTAGCTACTTTGAGTTTTAATACTGCAATGCTGGATTCATAACCAGACTACAAATTTCCGTCGTACTAGTTACTCTTTTGAGAGATGGACAGGAGTAGAGGCTGTTGTCGCATGTCATTTGAGAGAAACGGCAAACCAGGATTGATTCCTTACTAAAAATTACGACTCTGGGTAAATCTTTTGATAATTATGCATGCCCTTTTCTTTGACATACCTTGATTAACTGATCATTTTGGCCAAGTAATTATTTTGTTTCCTGTTTTTACTCTGGCCCAGATCTATGGTTGTTTGAGATTTTAGAATAAAGAACATAGTCCTGAATTTATTTATCTGTCACAGGTCTGCGATCTGTCACTACTAGGCAGGTGCCAGCCCTTTCTTAATTGGTTGTTCCAAATTTTTTTATTTTGTTTTTCACCAATGTCTAATTATGGAATAAAGTCACCGACTACAAATTTTATAAATTTCTCATGTAAAGAAGCACAGTCCAATCCCTGGACAATTTCAAAAGTAACAACAATATGAACTAAAAATCAAAAGAAATAAAGCAAGGGATCACTTAGAATTTCTTCAAGAATCCATATTTACTGGTTCCCCTAATTTAACCTTCCCTCAATCAGTGGAGTTGACAGCCTAGCTCAGAGGCATCTGTCCCAAAGATATAAACATTACTTTGAATAAAAACAAAAGAACATGAATTGAAGTAATGCCCAGGTTTTTTCTAACCTCAAGACAAGAGAAATACTCTGATCTCTAGATGGCAAAATATAAATAATGAAATAAGTGTTTTCTGTAGGAACTCAGTATTAGAATACTGCAGGAACTGGGGAACGCTATTTTTACAATTCAAATAGCTTGGTAGATTCAAAACTATTCAGTAGTTTTTTCAGGACTGGACAATCACCTACTTCTAAAGATATGGTGCCAAATATATCTTTAGACTGTAGAGTTTGACTCCCAGCTCATCTGTTTACATTGGATTCACTCAAAGTCTTCTCCGCACTGAATGCGAGATGAAATAATTGGAATCAGACCTTTATAGTGTTGAAGGGGTTTAGATATTTTAGTAAGCTCAGGAAGGGGTAAAAGAGGGGAGGGGTGGCATTGTTAGTCAAGGACAGTATTACGGTGGCAGAAAGAACATTTGATGAGGACTCCTCTACTGAGGTACTGTGGTCTGAGGTTAGAAACAGGAACGGTGAGGTCACCCTGTTAGGGGTTTTCTATAGGCCTCCAAAAAGTTCCAGAGATGTAGAGGAAACGATTGCAAAGATGATTCTGGATAAGAGTGAAAGTAACAGGGTAGTTGTTATGGGGGACTTTAACTTTCCAAATATTGACTGGAAACGCTATAGTTCGAGTACTTTAGATGGGTCCATTTTTGTCCAATGTATGCAGCAGGGTTTCCTGACACAGTATGTAGATAGGCCAACGAGAGGCGAGGCCATATTGGATTTGGTGCTAGGTAATGAACCAGGACAGGTGTTAGATTTGGAGGTAGGTGAGCACTTTGGTGATAGTGACCACAATTTGATTAAGTTTACTTTAGTGATGGAAAGGGATAGATATATACCGCAGGGCAAGAGTTATATCTGGGGGAAAGGCAATTATGATGCGATGAGGCAAGACTTAGGGTGCATCGAATGGAGAGGAAAACTGCAGGGGATGGGCACAATGGAAATGTGGAGCTTGTTCAAGGAACAGCTTCTGCGTGTCCTTGATAAGTATGTACCTGTGAGGCAGGGAAGAAGTGGTCGAGCGAGGGAACCGTGGTTTACTAAAGCAGTTGAAACACTTCTCAAGAGGAAGAAGGAGGCTTATGTAAAGATGAGACGTGAAGGTTCAGTTAGGGCACTTGAGAGTTACAAGTTAGCTAGGCAGGACCTAAAGAGAGAACTAAGAAGAGCCAGGAGGGGACATGAGAAGTCTTTGGCAGATAGGATCAAGGATAACCCTAAAGCTTTCTATAGATATGTCAGGAATAAAAGAATGACTAGAGTAAGAGTAGGGCCAGTCAAGGACAGTAGTGGGAAGTTGTGCTTGGAGTCCGAGGAGATAGGAGAGGTGCTAAATGAATATTTTTCGTCAGTATACACACAGGAAAAAGACAATGTTGTCGAGGAGAATACGGAGATTCAAGCTACTAGACTAGAAGGGCTTGAGGTTCATAAGGAGGAGGTGTTAGCAATTCTGGAAAGTGTGAAAATAGATAAGTCCCCTGGGCCGGATGGGATTTACCCGAGGATTCTCTGGGAAGCTAGGGAGGAAATTGCTGAGCCTTTGGCTTTGATCTTTAAGTCATCTTTGTCTGCAGGAATAGTGACAGAAAACTGAAGGATAGCAAATGTTGTCCCCTTGTTCAAGAAGGGGAGTAGAGACAACCCCGGTAACTATAGACCAGCGAGCCTTACTTCTGTTGTGGGCAAAGTCTTGGAAAGGTTTACAAGAGATAGGATGTCTAATCATCCGGAAAGGAATAATTTGATTAGAGATAGTCAACACGGTTTTGTGAAGGGTAGGTCGTGCCTCACAAACCTTATTGAGTTCTTTGAGAAGGTGTCCAAACAGGTGGATGAGGGTAAACAGTTGATGTGGTGTATATGGATTTCAGTAAAGCGTTTGATAAGGTCCCCCACGGTAGACTATTGCAGAAAATACTGAGGCATGGGATTCAGGGTGATTTAGCGGTTTGTATCAGAAATTGGCTAGCTGGAAGACGACAAAGGGTGGTGGTTGATGGGAAATGTTCAGACTGGAGTCCAGTTACTAGTGGTGTACCACAAGGATCTGTTTTGGGGCCACTGCTGTTTGTCATTTTTATAAATGACCTGGAGGAGGGTGTAGAAGGATGGGTGAGTAAATTTGCAGGTGACACTAAAGTCGGTGGAGTTGTGGACAGTGCGGAAGGATGTTATAGGTTACAGAGGGACATAGATGAGCCGCAGAGCTGGGCTGAGAGGTGGCAAATGGAGTTTAATGTAGAAAAGTGTGAGGTGATTCATTTTGGAAGGAATAACAGGAAGACAGAGTACTGGGCTAATCGTAAGATTCTTGATAGTGTGGATGAGCAGAGAGATCTCGGTGTCCATGTACATAGATCCCTGAAAGTTGCCACCCAGGTTGAGAGGGTTAAGAAGGCGTACGGTGTGTTAGCTTTTATTGGTAGAAAGATTGACTTTCGGAGCCATGAGGTCATGTTGCAGCTGTACAAAACTCTGGTGCGGCCACATTTGGAGTATTGCGTGCAATTCTGGTCGCCGCATTATAGGAAGGATGTGGAAACATTGGAACGGGTGCAGAGGAGATTTACCAGGATGTTGCCTGGTCTTGAGGGAAGATCTTATGAGGAAAGGCTGAGGGACTTGAGGCTGTTTTTGTTAGAGAGAAGAAGGTTCAGAGGTGACTTAATTGAGGCATACAAGATGATCAGAGGATTAGATAGGGTGGACAGTGAGAACCTTTTTCCTCGAATGGTGACGTCTAGCACGAGGGAACATAGCTTTAAATTGAGGGGAGATAGATATTTGACAGATGTCAGAGGTAGGTTCTTTACTCAGAGAGTAGTTAGGGCGTTGAATGCCCTGGCTGCAACAGTAGCGGACTCGCCAACATTAAGGACATTCAAATGGTCATTGGATAGACATATGGACGATAAGGGAATAGTGTAGATGGGCTTTAGAGTAGTTTCACAGGTCGGCGCAACATCGAGGGCCGAAGGGCTTGTACTGCGCTGTAATGTTGTATGTATGCTTCAGTTATGAAAGTGAAACAGGTTTACAATTCTCAATGCACCTGCAACAGAGCAGCTGTGTTCTTCAATTAAGAAATTCTATACAAATGCTTCACATACAGAAATGTTCAAACTATTATAAAGCGCAGAGTAGAGTTACCAATGGTGTAGCAACAGTGATAAGGGGCTGGTTTAGCACAGTGGGCTAAACAGCTGGCTTGTAATGCAGAACAATGTCAGCAATGGGCGTTCAATTCCTGTACCGGCCTCCCCGAACAGGTGTGGGAAGGTGGTGACTAGGGGCTTTTCACAGTAACTTCATTGAAGCCCACTTGATCAGCGATTATTATACTCAGCATATTCAATGAGGCCTTTCTCCAGGGTAAAACAGATACAAGTGCATACGAGCACTAACAAACCACACTTATATCCTTGTTTGAATCAAAACACCACCAACAAAAGTCGCAACAAAGTGTTCTGTTAACCATTATTATTAATGGCTATTTCATAACAGCACAGGGGCACACAAAGTAATTAATCTCTATACTCAACTCGTAGCTATAATTTCTATTTCATTTCACATAACTTCCCACAGTACTGATTGCAGTGCTAGCATTGATAAGTGAGGCAAGGAAGCTATTTTTTTAGGCAAGGAAGCTTTAAGAAACACAGTGGCTTGTGTAATTTGGGGTCTGGCAGATCAGCCAACTCTGAATGCCAAATGATCTTGTTTTTCATTTTTCCTTGGGCAGCGCGATCAACAGTTGGAAACAAAGTATTCGCTACTCTCAGCAAGCCTGTGTAAGTGTTTAAACATGCGTTTTTACTCTTGTATTGCCATACAAGTGAGCAGGCTACAGACCCAAAACAGGAACAATCCAAGGTAGAGGGGTTTCAGGAGTGGTTGGGATCTGACAACATGCAAAATTAGGTAGTGCCAAGAGTCATGGTTGGGTGCGCTTGACAGGGGACAATAAAAGGTTGCAGTTTTTGCTTTGGGATGGAGTTTGTTGGTGACCACGTAACCATGACAGTTAGCATGGACTAATTAACAGCTCTCCATATTTGCTTTACTGTGTTTTTTGTTGGTGATAATGCCATATCATAATACCAGATGGTTGGCTCACAATTGAGTAACCTATTGGACCAAGAACAGAACAATGCCAGAGGATTTTAACTCGCTAATAAACCAGAATACTAGAGTGATATCACAAATTAAATATCACGGAAATGGTTTTAGAAATAACTTTGTTCGACAGCTGCAAGAATCAATTCCATAGCAGAGACTGCAGTGGTTTAAACATCCATTGAACATTTTAAGTACTTTCAAACTATTTTAATGTGTGCAAGAATTCATGAAATTTGAAAAATGTTTGGCACTGGAAAAGTGCTAAATGCACCCTTGATTTCTGCAATTGGAAAGGCTTTTGACAATCTTGCCATTGTGCGATAAATATTTCACCAGCTGAACAAATTAACAGATTGTGCATAGATAACTCACAAATACCAGCTGTATGGAGCACTTCCTGCCATGTATCTGGTCAATAATACACATGTATAACAGTGGGAATCAGTACAACTAAAAATACTGAATTGGGGCATAGAACTGTCAGAAAGCAAGAAAGGCTTGATTGTCTGGACAGTCTACATCTTGAAGAATTAAATAAAAATATATATTTTTTTAAACTTCAGAAAAAAAACTTGTGCCAATTACACTTAACTGCTTCTGCAGGGCAATGACAAAACATGGCACTCTTACATCTTCTAGATAAAAAAAACTATTTGTTGTCTAGTTCCTCAAAGTGTCATTCTTGCTGCAAGCCAAACATAAAGCTGCAGGACTTAAGAGGCTGGCAGTAAAGCAAATTATGTGTTGCGAGCTCCTGTCGTAGCAAGATTTGACTGTTTAACATATTGGATTGCAGCATCTTTTTTTTCCGTTTCTGATTGTATTAAAATGCCATGGCAAGAATGCCTGCCTGGAGTTGACTAGTCAAAAAGTAAATTCTGGAAGCCTATTATTAAGGCCACTGTTTTATGGTCACTAAATAAATTCACTCAGCAGGGTTAGGAAGCTCTTGCATCAGTAACTTAACCTCTGACTCCACTGAAAATGTCATAAAGATTTACACGTATACACAGTAAATAAAAGCAAGACAGCTCAAGACATTGTTCGCCTCGTGGACTGGAAAATTTATTTAAAAGTTTAGTCAGGTCCCAACAAATTTAATGGTTCACTAGTTGCACTTAAAGCTATGATGAATTTCTATAACAAAAACTGACTCAAAATTATTCAAACTTTCAGTACCTCTGTCATAAGACGTTTTCCACCAAGTATACAGTCACCAACTAATAAAAGCACTGAAGCAGAACAAATCTGATTTGGTTCTCCCCATTCATTGATACTTGAATCTGTAAGCAAAACAGTTATGCATCACAAATCAAGAAATAAATTTGATCAATGGTGTAAACTGAACTGCTGGAATTTTATGATGCCATCTGAAAGATTCCTAAAGGCCCTTGGCCTAAGGATATAGAATCTGTGGGTGGTCAAATAATTTCACTTCAAATTGTACTGTATGAATTGCCATTCACATAAAATATAAAACAATAAAAGTCAGAACCTTGCTTAACTGAGGTAGGAGTTATCGAAACAAATTATATTCCTTTTCAATCTTATTCCTCGTCGTGCAATACCTGCATAATACACGATACGCGACAATATTAAAGGCCACCGATTTTGTTGGCACTTTTTACTTTAAATTCAAATTTAAGTCAAATTATTTCAAAGTCATTCTAATTATAAAAGTTGAACAACTCTTCTGGTCAGACTTTAAATATTACAACTTTGAGAAATACCATGCCTTCTCCGGTAACGATGACAATCTTCTACAGCAAATAAATATTTAACACAAAACTTGCTACAACACCTTTTCCTTTTTTAAGAAAATATTTTATTACGGAATTTATAATTTAAAAAATATTAACCATCAGGTATCAAAATGAACAAAACAAGGTAAACAACACACCCACCCAGTAACAAACTCCTGCCAATATGGCTTGCACGAACAGGACCTCCGTCCTCAGCCCCCCTTTCCACTGTTCTTCCTAACCTTACTCAAACCCCCTTGCCACCCTTCTCTGCCTCTGCACCCCCACCTTCATTTTTCTAGAAGACAATGAATGGCTGCCACCTCCCGGCAAACTCCTGTAGCGATCCCCTCAAGGCGAACTTGATTTTCTTGAGTCTGAGAAACCCCGCCATGTTGCTAACCCATACTTTTGACTTTGAGGGCTCAGTGTCCCTCCATCCTAGTAGGATCTGTCTCCAGGCCACCAGGGAAGCAAAGGCCAGGACATCGGCCTCGCTCACCCCCTGGACTCCCGGACCTTCCAGCACAAAGATTGCCACCTCTTGACTCTGTACCACCCTCACCTTTAATACTTCTGACATGACGTCAGCAAACCCCTGCCAAATATCTCGCTACAGCATTTTTCATAGGCATCTTTCTATTCACCTTAATGGCTACCTGCCATTGTCAATATATGCTGCTCTCACACAAATGCAGTTAAATACAGAAAGCAGCAAGTTGCTCTTCCAGAGTTGTCTTGCTCCTCCAGAAGCTTTGCTATACCAATATGGCACTAAGTCCCAGCACTGAAACACACTGGGGCAGCACTGCTGCCTCACAGCGCCATTGACCCGGATTCAATTCCAGCCTTCGGTGACTATCTGCATGGAGTTTGCACGTTCTCCCCATGTCTGAGTGGGTTTCCTCCGGGTGTTCCTGTTTCTTCCCACAGTCCAAAGTGCAGGTTAGGTGGATTGGTACTGCTAAATTGCCCCCTAGTGTGTCCAGAGGTTAGGCGGGGTGATGGGGTTGCTGGGATAGGGCAGGGGTGTGGGCCTAGGGAGGGTGCACTTTCAGATGGTCGATGCAGACTCAATGGGCCGAATGGCCCCCTTCTACACTGGAGGAGTTCTGTGATTCTACTCTATGAAAGGGCACTAAGTTATTGCATTTACTTAGTAATTTGGACATTCTGAATTCTCCCTCCGTGTACCCGAACAGGCGCAGGAAAGTGGCACTAGGGGCTTTTCACAGTAACTTCATTGCAACGCAAGCCTACTTGTGACAATAAAAAATTATATTAAATGCTTTCTGAAAGTCTATTCCAGACAACATCCTTAGATACAGCTATTCACCATGTTGGTGACCTTGTAAAATATTTTAATTAGACATGACCAGCCATTCAAGAATCAAAGTGACTATACAAACTGGCTGACCATATACAACCTCATTGAGGATTCATTTGTTTTCCAGTCTGTTAGTTTGCTTTAATCACATATCTGTAGTCAAGCGCTATAGGAAAAAAATTGAAATCAATATAATGTAATGTGACGACTTTTACTGAATTTAGACCTCAAACTGCTTGCACAAGTGATACCATTAAAATTATCAGCATTTATTGAATGCTTTCCCCATTGAACCATAAAAGCCTCATATCCAAATTGTGTTTTGAATTGCACTTTAAGTAAAATGCAGTAGCTTTCAAAAATTGCACACTGACCATTAATAATTGTTGGAGGTTTTATTATAGCTATCACAGTGCCAATATAACATTTCCTCTCAGAAAGCTTAAGCTTTTATAAACTTTTAATCAACAATTAGCTTCTAATACTTTGTTACCAGCTGCTCTTAATGGGGTGTTGGATTGCCTTATAAGCACTAATGATCACAGTTAGAAGTAGGGTTAAGCTTGAAGAGTACTTCACTATTTTTTTTTAAACTCTGCAGGAAGGGTGATGTCATCATAGATTATCATAGAATTTACAGTGCAGAAGGAGGCCATTCGACCCACCGAGTCTGCACTGGCTCTTGGAAAGAGCACCCTACCCAAGGTCAACACCTCCACCCCATAACCCAGTAACCCCACCCAACACTAAGGGCAATTTATCATGGCCAATCCACCTAACCTGCACATCTTTGGACTGTGGGAGGAAATCGGAGCACCCGGGAGGAAACCCACGCACACACGGGGAGGATGTGCAGACAGAGTGACCCAAGCCGGAATCGAACCTGGGACCCTGGAGCTGTGAAGCAATTGTGCTATCCACAATGCTACCGTGCTGTGTACAGGGAAGATTTTATATTGCCATGGAAAACAAAAGCAGAAAAAAAGAGAAGCTTTAGAATCTGTTTTTTCTGTAGTGCCAATGCTCTGAATTCAGAAGTTCATATTCATGCAACTAGATTTGTATTTCCAGACCAGCTGTCTTTTTTTTTTTGAATAGTGTCCAACCAAGGAAATCCCAAAATGGAATGATTGAAAGACATTTTCCAAAAGCGCTTTTCACAACCTTGACAGCAGGTTTATGCTGCTCATTCGAACGTTCTATCATACAATTGATAAGGAACAGTTTTTCAACTAATTAACATCTCATGTCACATACAAATATTTTTAACGCGATAGCTGAGAAAATAAAATTGATTAGTTGGAATTTAACGATAAAACATTACCAATTGGAAAGATGCAGGCAGGCCATTTTACAGTCATGCACTTGTTCATGTCAATAGAATTACAGCTCTAAAATCTGGATTTTATGACTGCAACAACAGTATAAGGAATTGGGCTAATAAAACATTCTATTTGCTTTGCACAAACCAACTTCAGAATAGTAGAGAGCACGAATGTGACTTAACAAGACCATAACATTGCGGGCTTTAGGCTTTTTTTATTGTTCTCAAATCTTAAATACAATAGCAGTGTTCAATTCAGTTCGTGCACCATTAGGTGCTCTTACAGACATGCAATGTAAAACAAAACCATTATGTAGTCTGAAGCAAGCATACAATTCAAAAGGTTTGTGTAGAAACAACAAACATGGTCTAGTGGGCAGACAACTCAGCTCATAGCTCTTGCACATTAGAAAACACCAAAGGCTGCAATCCATTTCCCTGTATAATTAACCAACCAGAAACTATGGTTGAAACATAAACGGACCCCCACAAGCACCAATGTGGCAAAATGACCGTACCATTCTGTGTTGTCTGCAGACAACAGATCAAAGAGCATTCTGGCGTCAGTTTAAGGCACATACAAGGCCACAACACGGATATTGTATTGCTGATCAAAAAGGCGAGATTGAATTACACTATTTTCCAGAGGCATTTATAGTCATGTAAAACAGTATTTTTGTTGGTTGAACATCAGCCCTGAAAAAATATTAATGCAGAATTCCCTATTGCACCCTCCTGATCACCTGATCATCATCTATGCAAAATATGACTTGTGCTTATATAAAGCATTTAACATAACATGTAAGGTGTTTCACAGAAACATTATTAAAAAAACCAAGCCAAATAAGGTTTGGTGATATGAGCAAAAGCTTGGTCAAAGTGTAGGGTTTAAGGAGTGCCTTAAGACAGGTTTTCAAAGTCAGGGGTGCAACTCACGGGCGGGTGTCAGGAGAGTCGCAGAACAATCATGCAAGTTGTTCCTGTGGTGGTCCTGATTCGGGGAAGCCGGGGGGGGGGGGGGGGGGGGGGGGGGGGGGGGGGTGCAACTTTTAAAGTTTGAAAATGTCCGTGGCTCCAGCAGAGAGTGGCACAGTGGTTAGCACTGGGACTACGCGGCTGAGGTCCCGAGGTCGAATCCCGGCTCTGGGTCACTGTCCGTGTGGACGTTGCACATTCTCCCCGTGTCTATGTGGGTTTCACTCCCACAACCCAAAGATGTGCAGGTTAGGTGGATTGGCCATGCTAAATTGCCCCTTGATCAGCAGGGTGGAGAAATGTAAATGTCCATGACTCACCTCTGGTTTGTGTGGCGACGTCAAAGTGTCGGTCGCTCAGGGTGAGTGAGACATGGCATTTGACGGAGAGGTGAGGCCACTCCATCCCAATGGTTGGGAGGAAGGAAGGTCTCCCCCTTGAGTATTTTGATCTGGCTCCCGGTGCAGGCACCCGAGGCTCGCTGTATAAAGGCGATTTCCTGAGGTATGGTTTTGTCCTTCAGGATGACCTACATGATGACCTACATGTGCAAGGTTGGATTTTATGTTTTTGTAAAGATGAAGACAGCACAAAGGAACTGGCTGAAGTCTGCACCCGATATGCATTGTCATCTCCTTCTTCGCACCTGATTCAAGTGAGACTGAGGACCAAGCAGGCTCCCATTTCACATTAAAGGTAAGCAATTTATCGGGAGGTCGGCTGGCGTGGGTTGCAAGGTCAGCCGGTTGATTGAATGGAGTGTCTGGGCAAAGAATTTGAAAAACACTGCCTTGAGATATAGAAGCGGTGGGGTGCAGGGAGGGAACTCCAGTGGCACAGCCAGCAATGGTTGAGGGGTTAAAATTAGGGAAGAACAAGAGGTCAGGATTAGATTTGTTTAGATATGAGGGTTGTGGGGCTGCAGGAGATTACAGAAATAGGGAAATGCGAGCCATGTAGAGATTTCAAAACAACTGTAAAAATCAGGACTAAAGGAAGGGTTAGATGAAATAAAAGCAGTGTGGGGGACACCTGTCAGGTTGGTAATACAAGTGAAAACCAGGTTGAATATAGAACGTTCATAGTGGAAGTGAGGAAATGAAACAAAAAAATAAAGCATGAGAATAAACTGGCAGCCAACAGAAAAGGGAATCAAAATGTATGCTATCGGCATATAAATAGTAAATGGATAAGAGAGGAGTGGGGTCAATTAGGGACAAAAAATAGGATATACAGATTAAGGTAGAGGTCAAGGCTCAGGTTCTAAATGTGTACTTTGTATGTCTTTACCAAGGAGTTATAGTGAAAGAGAAAGTTTTTGAAACATTAGAGTTAAAAATTGATAAAAGATGTGGCATTAGAAAGCCTGGGCGGCACGGTGGTTAGCACTGCTGCCTCACAGCTCCAGGGACCCGGGTTCAATTCCAGCCTCGGGTGACTGTGGAGTTTGCACTTTCTCCGTGGGTTTACTCCGGGCGCTCTGGTTTCCTCCCACAATCCAAAGATGTGCAGGTTAGGTGGATTGGCTATGCTAAATTGCCCCTTAGTGTCTAAAAAGGTTAGGTGCTATTGCTGGATTACGAGGATAGGGGAGGCCTGGGCTTAAGTCGGGTGCTATTTCCAAGGGCCAGTGCAAACTTGATGGACTGAATGGCCTACTTCTGCACTGTAAATTCTATGATTATCTGATCAATCACCAGGACCAGAGGATAAAGAAGGGTGGAAACTATGGAGGCACTGGCCATGACCTTACGACCCTCTTTCGATATATGAATGATGCAAGAGAACTGGAAAATTGTACATGTTACACGTTGTTCAAATAAATGGTGCAAGGATAAGCCCAGGCAACATCGGGCCAGTCATTTTAATCTCATTGGTGGGAAAGGATCCTGAAACAATCATTTGCGACAAAATTAGCAATCACTTGGACAAATAATAATAATCGCTGATTGTCACAAGTAGGCTTCAATGAAGTTACTGTGAAAAGCCCCTAGTCGCCACATTCCAGCGCCTGTTCAGGGAGGCCGGTACAGGGAATATGGAATAATTAAGGAAAGCCACCATGGATTTAAGAAAAAATTATGTTTCACTAACTTCATTGAGGTAATAGAGGGTTGATGAGGGAAATGCATTGATCTGATGTACAAGGACCTCCAAAAGGCATTTGATAAAGTGCCAAATAACAGGTTTGTCACAAAGTTGAAAACCATGGAATAAAAGGAACAGTGGAGGCATGGGATTCAAAGTTGGTTGAGCAACAAAAAAAATAGGGTATGTAGTAAATGGCTGTTTCTCGTACTGGAGAAAGGTAGGTGGTGGGGTTCCGCAAGGGTCGGTACAAGACTGTTGCTTTTCTGGATGTACATGAATGACCTAGACTTAGGTGTACAGGTAATAATTTCAAAATTTGCTGATGACTCTAGTAACTTGTGAACAGTGAGGGGATAAAAGACATAGGCTGTTGGAATGAGCAGACATGTGGCAGATGAAATTTAATGCAGTGAAGTATATTTTGATTTTATTTATTGTCACATGTATTAATATACAGTGAAAAGTATTGTTTCTTGCTTGCTGTACAAATGCATACTGTACATAGGGAAGGAAGGAGACTGCAGAATATAATGTTAGTTATAGCAAGGTGTAGAGAAAAGTTACGAGGTAGGTCCATTCAAAAGTCTGATGGCAGTAGGGAAGAAGCTGTTCTTGAGTCGGTTGGTACGTGACTTCAAACTTTGGTATCTTTTTCCTGACGGAAGAAGGTGGAAGAGAGTATGTCCAGGGTGCGTGGGGTCCTTAATTATGCTAGCTGCCTTTCCAAGGCAGCGGGAATTGTAGACAGTCAATGGATGGGAGGCTGGTTTGAGCGATTGGGTTGAATTGGGCTACATTCACGACCTTTTGTAATTTCCTGCGGTCTTGGGCAGAGCAGGATCCATACCAAGCTGTGATACAACCAGAAAGAATGCTTTCTATGGTGCATCTGTAGAAGTTGGAGAGAGTTGTAGGTGACATGCCAAATTTTCTTAGTCTTCTGAAAAAGTAGAGTCGTTGGTGGGCTTTCTTAACTATAGTGTCGGCACGGGGGGACCAGGAGAGGTTGTTGGTGATCTGGACACCTAAAAACTTGAAGCTCTCGACCCTTTCTACTTTGTTCCCATTGATGTAGACAGGGGCATGTTCTCCACGATGCTTCCTGAAGTCGATGACAATCTCCTTTGTTTTGTTGACATTGTGGGAGAGATTATTGTCGTCGCACCAGTTCACCAGATTCTCTGTCGCATTCCTGTACTCTGTCTCGTCATTGTTTGAAATCCGACCCACTACTGTGGGGTCATTAGCAAATTTGAAAATCAAGTTGGAGGGGAATTTGGCCACACAGTCTTGGTGTACAAGTTTTGTAGGAATGATGGTGTTGAAGGCTGAGCTGTAGTCGATAAATAGGAGTCTGACATAGGTGTCTTTGTTATCTAGGTATATGTTTTGGAAGGACGAACCAGAGGCAATTTAAACATACAAAATAGCAGTAGGCTATTCGGCCCCTTGCACCTGCTTTGCCATTCACTGATCTGTTTGTGTTTCAACTTCCACATTCCCGTTTACCTCAGATAACCTTTGATTCCCTTGCCTAACAAGAATCTATCTACCTCTGACAAATATTCAATGACCTCGCCTCCACCTCCTTCTGAGGCAGAGAATTGCAAAGACCCCCCCCCCCCAACAAGTAAACATTTCTCTTCATCTCTGTCCTAAAAGGGTGACTGCTAATTTTAGAACAATGCCCCCTACGTCTTGATTCATGCACAAGAGACCATTCAGGATCTTGTATACTTCAATTAAGTCACCCTTCAAGTCTTATAAACTCCAGTGGAAACAAGTCCAGTCTGCCCATCCTTTTCTCATAAGACAACCCACTCTTTCCAGATATTAATCTAGTAAACCTCCTCTGAAGCACCCCGAACACATTTACATTCTTTTTTAAATGAAACCAAAACTGCAGTTTTTGAGATGTGGTCTCACCATTGCCCTGTATAACTGAAGCATAACACCCTTACTTTGTGTTCAATTAAAATAAGGAAACTATTCTAATAGGGGTGCAAGAGCAGAGAAAGTGGTTATTAAAGCATATGGTATGCTGGACTTTTACAAATGGAGACACCGAGTACAAAGGCAAGCAAGTTATGGTCAACCTTTAGAAAACACTGGTTTTGGCTTAACTGGAGTAGTGTGTCCAATTGTAGGCGCCGCAATTTTGCAATGAGAAGGCGGCATTGGAAAGGGTGCAGAAATTATGAGAATGGTTCAACGAATGAGACATTTCAGCTACATGGATAGACTGGAGAGGTTGGGGGTGGTTTCCCCGAAGAATTTGGAGAGTAGATTCAGTAGGCGTTCAAAATCATGCAACATATTGACAACGTAAATAGAGAGAAACTTCTCATTTGATGCGTGACCTCTACAAACTAGAAGGACAAGGGCAGCAGATGCATGGGAGCACCACCACTAGCGACCTCACCTCCAAGCCACAGCATCATCCTGACTTGGAACTCTATTGCTGTTCCTGGGAAAATCCTGGAACTCCCTCCCCAATAGCATCGTGGGTGTGTGGTGATTGTCCCTTTATAGATAACACGGGCCATGTGACCCTTACTCTGCTGTACTGCCCTTAAAAGGAACAATCATTGTCTCTTATTGCCCCTTTAAGGCCAACATGGAGTATGCTTACACCACATGGACTGCAGTGGTTCAAAACAGCAACTCACCACCACCTTCTCAAGGTTAATAAAAATGCTGGCCTGCACCCCCACTCATCACTCTAAAAAATAATTAAAAATTGACAGAAGGGTCCAGGAACCAGAGAGTGCCAATTTAAGGTGAATGGCAGAAGCAGCAAAAGTGGCATGAGAAAAACATTTTTACTCGGTTGAGTGATTCAAATCTGTAATGTACTGCCTGTGTATGGTGGAAACAAAGTCGTGACTTTCATAACCATCTGATCTTAAAAATGCAGGGCTATGGAAAAAGGGCAAGAGAGCAGCACTAAATGAGTTGCTCTTGCTTAGGCCAAATGGTCTACTTCTGTGTCGTTGACATTTTCTGATTCCAAGACGGTGCTCGACTGGAAGCCAACAAAGGTCAGTGAGCACAGTGATGATTGGTGAATGTTAGGGCTTGGTATAAACAAGAACACAGGCAGAATTCTGGATGATCACAAGTTTATGGAGGGTAATATGGAGGCCAGCAAAAAGATGCGAGAATTGTCAAGTCCAGAAGTAACTAGGCATGAATGAAGATTTTCAGCAGATGAACTGAGGCAGGGATTATGTCAGACAATGTTGCAGAGGTGGAATAGGCAGCTTTATGAGGGTTAAATATGGCACCAAAGTTGCAAAGCAGGATGCTTTAGTCTCAGACAGTTGCCAGGCTAAGGAAAGAAGTAAGTAGCAAGGGAACAGAGTTTGGAATGGGAACCAAAAACAAGTTCAGTCTTCCCAAAGTTTCATTCAGGGAAATTCCTGCTCATCCAGTACTAGAGGAGCCAAAAGAGGTGGTGAAGTAGAGCTGGGTGTCATCAGGGTACATGTGAAAATTAAACCGGTGCTTAAACAACAAAGGAGCATAGAAATAAATTTGAAATGTTAGGATTACTGTCGCAATCATATACTATTGAAAAATATATACAACAATAATGTTAAATATTACTTAAAAATCAACTTAATTTGTATTAACATAATTGGTAAACACTAACAGAATCAAAACTGGAACCACTGCCAATTTTTTCTTTCAACAGGTGAAGTGGATTCCAAACCTCTGCATCATAGCCCACTTTAAGCCAAACTAAATAGAAAATTAATATTGGCAAACCAAAGAAGAATTGAAAAAGAAAGCAACTGAGGGAACAAAAGTGAAAAAACTGCGCAAAAGAGGATACAAAGAAAACAAAACGTCTATTTCAATTTGGGATGGAGGAGGTGATGACTTCAAACAAGTCTTGGGGCGGAAGTAGTAAAATTCATTGTTCACAAACAAAACTGGAGTGACTGAATGAATAGTTAAGATGTGGATATTTATTATTTATGCCTTCATGCTGCGAAGGTCAAGGTTCACCCTGAGGGGCAGAGCTAGGTGTAAAGTGCCATTGTAAACTCTTTCCACCATCCAAAAATGAAAAAGATACTTTTTCATGTTTTTTTCTAACCTCCTTTTTCGATTTCATTCCCATTAACTTCACTTGCATACTACTTGGGTTTGCCGTTGCTAATTCTCTACTTAGGATGGTTTGAAACAGGAACACTAAACCACTGCAAAATAATTTATCTAAGCTCAATCATTAAAATAACTGAAGGAAATTTAATTCCTGCAAGAATCAGTCCCTTCTTGGAATTAATATTTACAGCAACACACTGTTCACATGCTAGGTATATCCAATACATTATAACAAAACTAGACAGTGCATCTTACTCGATTGCACAGAAAGCAACAACTTGCATTCATAATGTTCCAACAACCAATGACCAGATTTGCATTTTACTTAAACCAGTCCAATAATTACTTGCAGAATATACAAGGGCCAGTTACACTGGCACTCAACGGATTTTCCCCCTGAAATGTTTCTGTATATATCCTCTGACTTACATGCCTGAAGTTTCTGTTGCCACCATGACTGATCCCACTCCTCCACCTAACTCTGCCTATCTCCCAGACTCAGCAAGCCAATCATGAGTAACCCATAACATACAAAAATGGTCAATATCCAAGTTTGTGCCTTCCTCTTGCAGACCTCCCAGATACAAAATCAACTGAGCAATCAGTCACTTCCTAAAAAGAAACAAAAAGCTGCAACGATTTAACAACTACACATGGTGGTAAGGAGGTTTCTCCCGGAAGAATATCACTCTAATCCATCTGGAGATTTTGGTGTAGAAAGAAAAGGTGTTTTCACCTTGTCCAATCATATTCAAAAACTATTTCAATTTCTATCCCCTCTTGCCCTGTCATTCGTGTAATTCAAATCATAGCCCTCGTTACCAGAGTCTCTGGGGAATGCGACTTAACTCCTGAGTTTTATTCAAACTAGCATCAGAATAAGCAGGTGTCAGCACAATGAATGCCACCCTGACAATATTTTCAAACGTTTATGTTCAATTTTGCAAGTATGTTGCTAACAGGCTTTGAATTTGAGTGTATTGAGCCCCAACATACACCTCTAATCATCTGCAGTACACAAATATTTGAAATACTTTTTCAATTTCACAATTGTTGACATAGATTTCAAATTCTAGTCTTTAAAAATTTGTGCACACTCGATTACAATTACAAAAAGTTTCCAAATGCCTGTTGGTGAAACAACCACAGGTCTGAGGTGACCCAAGAATCTTGGAAGATTCAGCAGCAGGAGTATAAAGGTTGCAAAAATGTTCACAAAAGAGCAGAGCATTCCATATAATGTGCCACAGAAGACAGACTGCCCTGAAAATACATGGGGTAATTTGCAAAGTGAATGTACTTGCTTTGATCCAATATTTCTGCTGGCAATATCAGATGCAATGTTAACTGTGACCTCCTGACCAAGATAATCTATTCATTATGTTTAACTTCAACTCATATCAGAAGTCATGCTGTTTTAAGAAAAGTAAAACGCAATTGCTTGAAAGTAACTAACGGGTGACAACTGATTAAAACAGGGAAAGTAAACAAGACCATCGAACAACTGCATGAACTAAATGTAGATACTTTCCTTAAATCTTTGATATCGGGTAGCTAATGGTCATTACATATTTTTTAGGAAAACTAGGCAACACAGTGGTTTCACATTGGTTTTGTGCTTTGACAGTGATAAGTGTCTAGCATGCAACTGGAAGCAGCCAGCAAGAGGAAATAGTGCAGGTGGAAATTGAGCCGAATCTCACCATTATTTCCTACACAGAAAGGCTGACCATAAAAAAGGACTCAGAATTATACACTTGGCAATTATTTTTAAAAGGATATAATAGGAGCAAGGTGAATCATGAGTTCCTATATTTGGATGGTGAAACATTAAAGCTTCTAAATCACTGGTAAATTCCAACTGTCTAAGTGAAACAACATGCACACAATCCTGCACTGCAAATTCCAAAAACTACTGGCAGAATTTGCATAATATCGCACTCTCAGGATTACATTCAAACTATAGGCTTTCAAACTGGGATCCATATGGCTTTAACAGGGTCCAAGTATTTAGCCTGCTGTTGGCACTCTGCTGCACTAGGTTTTCGATACTGTTGACCAAGTAGCAGATTATGGGTGCTAGACGTTAACAGGTATCCAGAGCACAACCATACATTCTGAAGTAACAATCAGGGTTGCAGGGAGGTCAGTCACTATTTGCAATCCCACTACTCACCCCTTCCCCAGAAGCCAAGATTTAAGTATGATATCAATGACTCAAATCTTCAGTGTCAAGATTTAGTCTTAGGTTGGCTTAAGAAAATCTTATTCTTCTTCCACTCAAAAAAAAATTGTGAATTGTGTAATCTTGCATAGTTTAAGAGATGTGAATGAATCATATGCATAAAATAATCCTTTATTATAATCCCCTTCTCTTAATTTGTAATTTTTTTTATTTATCCAAGGATGTGGACTTCACTGGCTAGGCGAGCATTTATTGCCCAACCCTAATTGCCCTCGAGAAGGTGGTGATAAGCCGCCTTCTTGAACCGCTGCAGTCCTTGTGATGCAGGTAACCCACAGTGCAATTAGGAAGTTATGATTTTTTTTTTTAAATCTTGTCATAAGTAGGCTTACATTAACACTGAAATGAAGTTACTGTGAAAATCCCCTAGTCGCTACACTTCGTATTCGGGTACACTAAGGGAGAATTCAGAATGTCCAAATTACCTAACAGGGACTTGTGGGAGGAAACCAGAGCACCCGGAGGAAACCCACACAGACATGGGGAGAACTTGAAAACTCCGCATAGTGACCCAAGCCGGGAAGTGAACCTGGAACCCTGGGGCTGTGAAGTAACAGCACGAACCACTGTGCTACCATGCCGCTCAGAGACAGCAAGGAACAGCAATATATTTCCAAGTCAGGATGGAAGGAAACTTCCAGATGGTGTTCCCACATATCTACTGCCCTTTTAGGTGGTAGTGGTTGTGGATTTGGAAGGTGCTAACGAGTTTTACTTTGTCTTAAAGTAAAACCTATAATTTATAGCAATGGTATATCCATCCTGATCCTGTACATACATCAGACTATATCAGACTATCAGCTGCAGTTCCCATTCTTTCTCAAATCCAATGGTGAACTAACCTTTAAACTTAACCAAGTTAACAGAAATGCCAAGTCACTTTTGATGAGGGACGAGAAATATCAATCCTTTTTTTGCAAAGTTTAACAAACTTAATTTTGTTTCATTGAAATGATCTAAAAAGCCTCCACTTGCTAGAAAGCAAACCTTTAAGCAACAATGTTTATAATTTGTATAAGCTCTGCTTGAAATGCATTCAGGCAAGCATTCTTTGTAACAAATTCCCAAGTGAACACATTTGTGAAATGCAACAAATATTTTATGGAACCAGATTACACTGTATACTTGGCACATTTATGAAAGAAAGAGTTGTATTTACATAGTGCTTGCCATGATCATTGGATTTTACAGCCAATAAAGTATTTTTGAAATTTAGTCAACTGTTGTAATATAGGAAACCTGGCAGCCAATATGTGCACAGCAAGCTCCCACAAATGGCTATGTGATAATGACTAGATCGTCTGTTTTTCGTGATGGTGATTTGAGGAATAAATATTGGCCAGGAAGAACTTCGGATACTGATGATTACTCCCCGAGTCCAAAACATTCCAAACCCATACATCATTTTAAACTTCATATAATTGCACGACTGATCAGACGACTGGCCAACTTACATGTTGTTGCATCACATTAATTGTGGACTAGTAGCAGTCAACACTCAATGCTGAGTTCGATGATGCTGGGAAGTAGAGGGAAGCTATGCTTACTTCAAATTCTAGGTCATTCAGGTCACATTTGCAAGGTAATTAGCGTTGTTGCAAGCAGCCAACCAATTCTCAGATGAGAAGAAAACTTTCATGCCTAAAATACACATTTTCCCAAGAGACAAACACACTTGTTTGGGGGGGGGGGGGGGGGGGGGGGGGGGGGGGTGAAATTATCTTTCACCTGTATAAATGTTAGCATGCAAGGTCATCACAAAAAGAGTCAGCCGAGTACAGCTCTCAAGTAAATCCAGTTTTACAGTGACTATCACTAAATCTAGCCAGTTAACAGGATCACTCATTACAGTTTGATAGAAAGTACAGCCTTGATACTTCCAAATCATTTTCTTCCAGTAAATTCAAATTCTCTCATTTTTAATCAAGCAGTTTTCAAATCAAAGTTGACTATATTGTCAAATGAAGTAAACTTTCTGCAATAAAACATGACCAGAGCATTCAAAAACAAATGTACATAAAACCACAGCATGTGCGTGCATGGTATCTGCATCATTACTGTAAAATTATTATAACACCAGTATACAGAACCATTTATACCAAGAAATAGTTATTAAAAAGACAAGTGTCAAGGTCATTGGATGTGGAAGCTCATTTGACTCATTCATTAAGAAACTATTGCCTTCCCATCTATTTCCATCACAACATCCAAGCTGTTTTGTATCAATTTTTGCCTCCACCACTCTATTTAAAGTCTATTTGGGTTGTTCACCACTGGACGCAATTTGCTCACAGCCTGCTTAAATTTGCCTTTCGCTGTTTCAAGTAAACCTTTTTAGCTGAATAGGTCAAGTATATTCAGCCTTGCCCAACTCATTTTCTGGTGTCAGCTTCTGGCTCTTCTCTGAACTGCCCTCAGGACTAGTACTTTGGCAACAAGAAATGGACAACGCTTAAAAGTGCAGACTGACCGAAACACCATAAATCTTCGGAAAGATGTTTTATGAAATTTAAAAATATGGGTTCACAATTTCTGCTCCTTGAATTGATTTAGACGCAGAGGAAACCCCAAGCCAGCAACTTGTCCAAAACTCAATCATCTGCTGTAACATGTCCTATTTGCAGCAGTACCCTCTGAGCACAGACTGGCCTTAGCAGTCACCTATATACCCAGCAGAACCCTAATAAACACCCCAGATGATGAACACAGGCCTCGAATACAGGCAAAAAGCAGGGAAAGACCGCATGCGGTCTCAGGCTTACCATAGTAGTACAGTTCCAGAGAACAGTTGTTTCATTTCACAAATGTTACCACTTGGAAATTTTCCATTAATTGTACTGAACGGAAATGAGGTGTTGATGCCAAGAGGAGATTGCTTACGTCAACATTATTAAGAGTGGCTGATCAACATTACCTCACATTTAGCTAAGGAGAGAGTGGTAACAGGTTCCAGCCACAAAGCAGTGGTGGACATGGGGATGGACCATGTCAACAATATCCATAAAAACATTACTAAGCTGAATTCAATGATACACTTTCAGAAGCCTATGTACAAATGGTATTCTTCAGTTCTGCAAACATCAAACTGGAGGTTTTGTAGTGTAATACTGTTTTCATGAATATCCTTGAACATTGAACAGAACTTTTGCAAAATGCCTAACTTCAGCAAAGTTTCAATCATAATTTTTCAAAGCAAATGTCAAATGTCCAGATTAAGACATAACAACTGGTCATGCAAGTTTTTCCCATAAATAGCATTTCACCTGTTGCCCAATATACTAAGAATGGAAACTGACTTTGAAAATAAAACATTTGCTGACAAATTACTGCTATTAGCTGCAACACCCAGACACTATTTGCTGGCAAATGCACAAGCCTATGCATTTTATAACCAGAAAAAAATGACACATTTTGGTATTAGTATTAAAAATTGCATTGCAAATGCGACATTTATACAGTTGCAGAATCAGTAGTTAACATACAAAAACATTCGACATGAGTAACAAGAGTAACATGAAGGATAGTTGAATTAAAAAGTACCTTTCAGCATACAATTTGCCTTGAGTAAACAATGCTGCTAAATACATGCAATATCACATTTATGTTTTCTCATGCCCATCTTTATATGTAAGCATAAATACAAGTTTCAATGCATTGACTATTTTAAGTAACAAGAACTGTTAAAACGATTGTGGCAATCAAAAAACAAGCTAAAGTAATCACGCTACTGGTAATTTTCAATAGCTTAATTTTGTTCTTGAAATCAATCTTTAAAATGCAAAACAATAAAATAATTATTTTCATTGTTTGAGATCCGGAAACTATAAAAATAATATATTACATGAAACTTCACACAATAATTGGTTAAATATATTTCAAAATTAACGGTACCAGTCAGTCATTGCCAGCCTGAAACAATTTAGCATTAATCATTAGGCTTCCTTCCAAAATAGTCCATTATTGATTGAGATGGTAAAACACAACTTCTCAACTTTCTAAGTTTACCTACAGCATTGATATGGCAATTTACAATTGTGTTACTTACATTGCGTTGGTACAATCTGCAACTTGTCCCCAAAATTAGAGTTTATCTAGCTGCTCTGAACTTTTTGCTGGACAGCACGCACTGTCTCAGGATATCCCCAGGCACTTCACGTCCAGGACATTAATTTTGAAACATGTTCATAGGAACAAACCTGATGTGTGGTTTCAGCTGAAGGAGAAATCTTAGCTTATATCCTGGTGAAGTCCCTACTCCTCTTCAAATAGAGCCCCAGATCTTTTCTGTCTCGATTCAATATCTCATTTGAAAGACAGCAGCTTTGACAATGCAGCACTGTCTCTATACTGCACTGATGTGTCATCTCAGATTATATGCTTAAGTATTGGCGTGGGGTTTTAGCCCACAATCTTGAGTCAGATGGATGTTCTATCAACTGAGCCTAGCTGACACATAGCCGGCCTTTCATATTCAAAATGCAAAACAGAGCATCAGTCACTCAGGTCCAAACTCTGTCCGATATATGAAACACAATTTTAGGATACGAGACCTGCCCCTTTAAAGGACAAAAATGACCACTGTTTTGCAATACTTCCAACACGATGTTACAGCATGCATTTAGTTCAAAAGCTGGTACGTGCATGCCCATTTGAAACAACCCAGTGAGGGTATGATTTATGTATGGCTATGAGTAATCTTTTGCTTACTGAATTTCTGACATTAAAAAGGCACTGCTATGACCAATACAACTGAAGTTACTGTTAAATAAATTTGGGCTTTTCCAGGTGATTTTTCCATGAAAAACCCCAAAACCGCCATCTCATAACAAACATGAGAACATCTCAAAACTCCGAGATACTTAGTGCAAATTTCACAGAACACTACACAAAAACAGGACTCAGAAGTATTTTTCTTTAAACTCTGCATTTGTTTTTGGTTACAAAACCTACAAGAGCCTGTTCAGATAAGGCAACATGGGGAGTAGTTAGTTTTAAATTGCAAAGATTTTGTCATTTATCGCAGAAGGCAAGGGACATTCGGAAAAAGCTATTCTGGCTCTTGCAACAGATGGGAAGGTGACAATACAGAAGCATGGAGAGAATCAAGGCCCTCTATCACTCTGTGGACAGAGTTGGGGTTTAAAAAAATGCAAATGTGCTAAATTCAGCTTCATCTAAGCACAAAAACAGCAGTTAAGTGAGGGAGAGAACTAAAGACCCAGAACTGATACTAAAACCAGCATCTCACACTGGAACAAAGCAGCCACACACTTCCCTTCCCCCACCCCCCCCCCAACCTCCCTGCACCCCCTCCATTCAAACACCACCCCTCCATGTCTCACCCCCACTCCTTATTCCACACACCACTTCCGTCATCCCCTCGCACCCAGCCCAACTGAATGCCCAACTCTACCACTTACAGCAACTCCTTCACTTCTGCAACCTGCATTCCCATTCATCCTCTGCCCCCAGCCCACACTCCCTGTTCCCCTCAGCCCCCACTCCCTCTGCCCCAGCCAACACTCCCTCTGCCCCCCTCCACCCTCACACCCTACCCCCATCTGCCCCCTGCCCTCCCTAACCCCCTCCGCCCTCACACCTTACCCCCCTCCGCCCCTGCCCTCCCTACCCCCCTCCGCTCCCAACCCTCACTCCCTACTCCCGCCGCCCCCTGCCCTCCCTACCCCCCTCTGCCCCCCTCCAACCCTCACTCCCTAACCCCCTCCGCCCCCAACCCACACTCCCTACCCCCCCTCCGCCCCCAACCCTCACTCCCTACCCAACCCTCACTCCCTACCCAACCCTCACTCCCTACCCAACCCTCACTCCCTACCCAACCCTCACTCCCTACCCAACCCTCACTCCCTACCCAACCCTCACTCCCTACCCAACCCTCACTCCCTACCCAACCCTCACTCCCTACCCAACCCTCACTCCCTACCCAACCCTCACTCCCTACCCAACCCTCACTCCCTACCCAACCCTCACTCCCTACCCAACCCTCACTCCCTACCCAACCCTCACTCCCTACCCAACCCTCACTCCCTACCCAACCCTCACTCCCTACCCAACCCTCACTCCCTACCCAACCCTCACTCCCTACCCAACCCTCACTCCCTACCCAACCCTCACTCCCTACCCAACCCTCACTCCCTACCCAACCCTCACTCCCTACCCAACCCTCACTCCCTACCCAACCCTCACTCCCTACCCAACCCTCACTCCCTACCCAACCCTCACTCCCTACCCAACCCTCACTCCCTACCCAACCCTCACTCCCTACCCAACCCTCACTCCCTGCCCCCCTCCGCCCCAACCCTCACTCCCTACCCAACCCTCACTCCCTACCCAACCCTCACTCCCTGCCCCCCTCCGCCCCAACCCTCACTCCCTGCCCCCCTCCGCTCCTAACCCTCACTCCCTAGCCCCCTCCGCCCCCCAACCCTCACTCCCTACCCCCCTCCGCCCCCAGCCCTCACTCCCTACCCCCTCCGCCCCCAGCCCTCACTCCCTACCCCCTCCGCCCCCAACCCTCGCTCCCTGTTCCTCTCCGCCCCCAGCCCTCGCTCCCTGTTCCTCTCCGCCCCCAGCCCTCAATCCCTGTCCCCCTCCGTGCTCCGGCCCTCACTCCCGAACCCCCTCCCCCTCACCTGTCCTCCGAGTCCATGCGGCTCAGCGGTTCCCCGTCTGACGAGTTCTCCAAACTCTGCCTCCTGTTGCCAGCTGCAGGAGCCGCCGCCTCCTCCCGGCTCCGCGGCGGCTGTTGGCCGCCCCTGAGGCCGCTCCTGGCCGCCTGTTGCTGCTGCTGGAGGCTGCGGGCCGCTCCGGAGCCCTGAGAGGCCGCGGCCCGGCTGCCGTGTCCGCCCGGGGGGGTGGCGGAGGCTGGCGGGCCGCTGCCGGCCTCAGGCTCGCTTTCCTCGTCCTCCCGCCGCCGGAGCTGCTGTCTGCCGGCCTGCGAACGGCCGCCACCGCACTTGGCTTCCGAACGGCAGCTCTTGGCGGCCGCCGGCTGGCTCTGGCTGTCGCTGGCGATGGCGTTGAGGGAGGAAGCGGCGGCTGCGGCCATTTCCCCCGCGCGGCTTCAGCCCGGCCCGTCACGTGTCGACGCCGACTCCGCCTGCGCGGCCACGCCCACAACGGCCCGTCTGCCCCGCGACCGCCCAGAGGGACAGAGAGAGGGAATCAGTCTGTGAGAGAGAGAGAGAGGGAATCAGTCTGTGAGAGAGGGAGAGAATCAGAGCGAGGGAATCAGTCTGTGAGAGAGAGAGGGAATCAGTCTGTGAGAGAGAGAGGGAATCAGTCTGTGAGAGAGGGAGAGAATCAGAGAGAGGGAATCAGTCTGTGAGAGAGAGAGAGGGAATCAGTCTGTGAGAGAGAGAGGGAATCAGTCTGTGAGAGAGAGTGAGGGAATCAGTCTGTGAGAGAGGGAGAGAATCAGAGAGAGGGAATCAGTCTGTGAGAGAGAGAGAGAGGGACTCAGTCTGTGAGAGAGAGAGGGAATCAGTCTGTGAGAGAGAGAATCAGAGAGAGGGAATCAGTCTGTGAGAGAGAGAGAGAGAGAGGGAATCAGTCTGTGAGAGAGGGAGAGAATCAGAGAGAGGGAATCAGTCTGTGAGAGAG
The DNA here is from genome assembly GCF_047496885.1 of Scyliorhinus torazame. Classification (NCBI taxonomy): domain Eukaryota; kingdom Metazoa; phylum Chordata; class Chondrichthyes; order Carcharhiniformes; family Scyliorhinidae; genus Scyliorhinus; species Scyliorhinus torazame. Next base: position 71,589,174 of record NC_092719.1, on the reverse strand, counting down.
AGAGAGGGAATCAGTCTGTGAGAGAGAGAGGGAATCAGTCTGTGAGAGAGAGTGAGGGAATCAGTCTGTGAGAGAGGGAGAGAATCAGAGAGAGGGAATCAGTCTGTGAGAGAGAGAGGAATCAGTCTGTGAGAGAGAGAGGGAATCAGTCTGTGAGAGAGAGAGGGAATCAGTCTGTGAGAGAGAGAGGGAATCAGTCTGTGAGAGAGAGAGGGAATCAGTCTGTGAGAGAGAGAGGGAATCAGTCTGTGAGAGAGAGAGGGAATCAGTCTGTGAGAGAGAGTGAGGGAATCAGTCTGTGAGAGAGGGAGAGAATCAGAGAGAGGGAATCAGTCTGTGAGAGAGAGAGGAATCAGTCTGTGAGAGAGAGAGAGAATCAGTCTGTGAGAGAGGGAGAGAATCAGAGAGAGGGAATCAGTCTGTGAGAGAGAGAGGAATCAGTCTGTGAGAGAGAGAGGGAATCAGTCTGAGAGATAGAGAATCAGAGAGAGGGAATCAGTCTGCGAGAGAGAGAGAGGGAGGGAATCAGTCTGTGAGAGAGAGAATCAGAGAGAGGGAATCAGTCTGTGAGAGGAGAGAATCAGAGAGAGGGAATCAGTCTGTGAGAGAGAGAGAGGGAATCAGTCTGTGAGAGTGAGAGTGAATCAGAGAGAGGGAATCAGTCTGTGAGAGAGAGAGAGAGGGAATCAGTCTGTGAGAGAGAGAGTGAATCAGTCTCTGAGAGAGAGAGTGAGGGAATCAGTCTGTGAGAGAGGGAGAGAATCAGAGAGAGGGAATCAGTCTGTGAGAGAGAGAGGGAATCAGTCTGTGAGAGAGAGAGTGAGGGAATTAGTCTGTGAGAGAGGGAGAGAATCAGAGAGAGGGAATCAGTCTGTGAGAGAGAGAGAGAGGGAATCAGTCTGTGAGAGAGAGAGTGAATCAGTCTGTGAGAGAGAGAGGGAATCAGTCTGTGAGAGAGAGAGGGAATCAGTCTGTGAGAGAGAGGGAATCAGTCTGTGAGAGAGAGAGAGAATCAGAGCGAGGGAATCAGTCTGTGAGAGAGAGAATCAGAGAGAGGGAATCAGTCTGTGAGAGAGAGAGGGAATCAGTCTGTGAGAGAGAGAGGGAATCAGTCTGTGAGAGAGAGAGAGGGAATCAGTCTGTGAGAGAGAGAGGGAATCAGTCTGTGAGAGAGAGAGGGAATCAGTCTGTGAGAGAGAGAGGGAATCAGTCTGTGAGAGAGAGTGAGGGAATCAGTCTGTGAGAGAGGGAGAGAATCAGAGAGAGGGAATCAGTCTGTGAGAGAGAGAGGAATCAGTCTGTGAGAGAGAGAGAGAATCAGTCTGTGAGAGAGGGAGAGAATCAGAGAGAGGGAATCAGTCTGTGAGAGAGAGAGGAATCAGTCTGTGAGAGAGAGAGGGAATCAGTCTGAGAGATAGAGAATCAGAGAGAGGGAATCAGTCTGCGAGAGAGAGAGAGGGAGGGAATCAGTCTGTGAGAGAGAGAATCAGAGAGAGGGAATCAGTCTGTGAGAGGAGAGAATCAGAGAGAGGGAATCAGTCTGTGAGAGAGAGAGAGGGAATCAGTCTGTGAGAGTGAGAGTGAATCAGAGAGAGGGAATCAGTCTGTGAGAGAGAGAGAGAGGGAATCAGTCTGTGAGAGAGAGAGTGAATCAGTCTCTGAGAGAGAGAGTGAGGGAATCAGTCTGTGAGAGAGGGAGAGAATCAGAGAGAGGGAATCAGTCTGTGAGAGAGAGAGGGAATCAGTCTGTGAGAGAGAGAGTGAGGGAATTAGTCTGTGAGAGAGGGAGAGAATCAGAGAGAGGGAATCAGTCTGTGAGAGAGAGAGAGAGGGAATCAGTCTGTGAGAGAGAGAGTGAATCAGTCTGTGAGAGAGAGAGGGAATCAGTCTGTGAGAGAGAGAGGGAATCAGTCTGTGAGAGAGAGGGAATCAGTCTGTGAGAGAGAGAGGGAATCAGTCTGTGAGAGAGAGAGAGAGAGGGAATCAGTCTGTGAGAGAGGGAGAGAATCAGAGAGAGGGAATCAGTCTGTGTGAGAGAGAGAGGGAATCAGTCTGTGAGAGGGAGAGAATCAGAGAGAGGGAATCAGTCTGTGAGAGAGAGAGGAATCAGTCTGTGAGAGAGAGAGGGAATCAGTCTGAGAGATAGAGAATCAGAGAGAGGGAATCAGTCTGCGAGAGAGAGAGAGGGAGGGAATCAGTCTGTGAGAGAGAGAATCAGAGAGAGGGAATCAGTCTGTGAGAGGAGAGAATCAGAGAGAGGGAATCAGTCTGTGAGAGAGAGAGAGGGAATCAGTCTGTGAGAGTGAGAGTGAATCAGAGAGAGGGAATCAGTCTGTGAGAGAGAGAGAGAGGGAATCAGTCTGTGAGAGAGAGAGTGAATCAGTCTCTGAGAGAGAGAGTGAGGGAATCAGTCTGTGAGAGAGGGAGAGAATCAGAGAGAGGGAATCAGTCTGTGAGAGAGAGAGGGAATCAGTCTGTGAGAGAGAGAGTGAGGGAATTAGTCTGTGAGAGAGGGAGAGAATCAGAGAGAGGGAATCAGTCTGTGAGAGAGAGAGAGAGGGAATCAGTCTGTGAGAGAGAGAGTGAATCAGTCTGTGAGAGAGAGAGGGAATCAGTCTGTGAGAGAGAGAGGGAATCAGTCTGTGAGAGAGAGGGAATCAGTCTGTGAGAGAGAGAGGGAATCAGTCTGTGAGAGAGAGAGAGAGAGGGAATCAGTCTGTGAGAGAGGGAGAGAATCAGAGAGAGGGAATCAGTCTGTGTGAGAGAGAGAGGGAATCAGTCTGTGAGAGAGAGAGAATCAGAGAGAGGGAATCAGTCTGTGAGAGAGAGAGAGAGGGAATCAGTCTGTGAGAGAGGGAGAGTGAATCAGTCTGTGAGAGAGAGAGGGAATCAGAGAGAGGGAATCAGTCTGTGAGAGAGAGAGAGTGAATCAGTCTGTGAGAGAGAGAGGGAATCAGTCTGTGAGAGAGAGAGGGAATCAGTCTGTGAGAGAGAGAGAGGGAATCAGTCTGTGAGAGAGAGAATCAGAGAGAGGGAATCAGTCTGTGAGAGAGAGAGAGAGGGAATCAGTCTGTGAGAGAGGGAGAGAATCAGAGAGAGGGAATCAGTCTGTGAGAAAGAGGGAATCAGTCTGTGAGAGAGAGAGAGAGGAAAATCAGTCTGTGAGAGAGAGAGGGAATCAGTCTGTGAGAGAGAGAGGGAATCAGTCTGTGAGAGAGAGAAACAGAGAGAGGGAATCAGTCTGTGAGAGAGAGAGAGAGAGAGAGAATCAGTCTGTGAGAGAGAGAGAGAGAGAATCAGTCTGGGAGAGAATCAGAGAGAGGGAATCAGTCTGTGAGAGAGAGTGAGGGAATCAGTCTGTGAGAGAGAGTGTGGGAATCAGTCTGTGAGAGAGGGAGAGAATCAGAGATCGGGAATCAGTCTGTGAGAGAGAGAGAGAGGGAATCAGTCTGTGAGAGAGAGAGGGAATCAGTCTGTAGAGAGAGAGAGGGAATCAGTCTGTGAGAGAGAGAGAGAGGGAATCAGTCTGTGAGAGAGAGAGAGAGGGAATCAGTCTGTGAGAGAGAGAGTGAATCAGTCTGTGAGAGAGAGAGGGAATCAGTCTGTGAGAGAGAGAGGGAATCAGTCTGTGAGAGAGATAGAGAGGAAATCAGTCTGTGAGAGAGAGAGAATCAGAGAGGGAATCAGTCTGTGAGAGAGAGAGAGAGAGGGAATCAGTCTGTGAGAGAGAGAGGGAATCAGTCTGTGAGAGAGAGAATCAGAGAGAGGGAATCAGTCTGTGAGAGAGAGAGAGAGGGAATCAGTCTGTGAGAGAGAGAGGGAATCAGTCTGTGAGAGAGAGAGGGAATCAGTCTGTGAGAGAGATAGAGAAGAAATCAGTCTGTGAGAGAGAGGGAATCAGTCTGTGAGAGAGAGAGAGAGGGAATCAGTCTGTGAGAGAGAGAGGGAATCAGTCTGTGAGAGAGAGAATCAGAGAGAGGGAATCAGTCTGTGAGAGAAGGAGAGAATCAGAGAGAGGGAATCAGTCTGTGAGAGAGAGAGAGGGAATCAGTCTGTGAGAGTGAGAGGGAATCAGAGAGAGGGAATCAGTCTGTGAGAGAGAGAGAGAGGGAATCAGTCTGTGAGAGAGAGAGTGAATCAGTCTCTGAGAGAGAGAGTGAGGGAATCAGTCTGTGAGAGAGGGAGAGAATCAGAGAGAGGGAATCAGTCTGTGAGAGAGAGAGTGAGGGAATCAGTCTGTGAGAGAGGGAGAGAATCAGAGAGAGGGAATCAGTCTGTGAGAGAGAGAATCAGAGAGAGGGAATCAGTCTGTGAGAGAGAGAGTGAATCAGTCTGTGAGAGAGAGAGGGAATCAGTCTGTGAGAGAGAGAGGGAATCAGTCTGTGAGAGAGAGAGGGAATCAGTCTGTGAGAGAGAGAGGGAATCAGTCTGTGAGAGAGAGAGAGAGAGGGAATCAGTCTGTGAGAGAGGGAGAGAATCAGAGAGAGGGAATCAGTCTGTGTGAGAGAGAGAGGGAATCAGTCTGTGAGAGAGAGAGAATCAGAGAGGGGGAATCAGTCTGTGAGAGAGAGAGAGAGGGAATCAGTCTGTGAGAGAGGGAGAGGGAATCAGTCTGTGAGAGAGAGAGGGAATCAGAGAGAGGGAATCAGTCTGTGAGAGAGAGAGAGTGAATCAGTCTGTGAGAGAGAGAGGGAATCAGTCTGTGAGAGAGAGAGGGAATCAGTCTGTGAGAGAGAGAGAGGGAATCAGTCTGTGAGAGAGAGAATCAGAGAGAGGGAATCAGTCTGTGAGAGAGAGAGAGAGGGAATCAGTCTGTGAGAGAGGGAGAGAATCAGAGAGAGGGAATCAGTCTGTGAGAAAGAGAGGGAATCAGTCTGTGAGAGAGAGAGAGAGGGAATCAGTCTGTGAGAGAGAGAGGGAATCAGTCTGTGAGAGAGAGAGGGAATCAGTCTGTGAGAGAGAGAAACAGAGAGAGGGAATCAGTCTGTGAGAGAGAGAGAGAGAGAGAGAGAGAATCAGTCTGAGAGAGAGAGAGAGGGAATCAGTCTGTGAGAGAGAGAGGGAATCAGTCTGTGAGAGAGAGAGAGAGGGAATCAGTCTGTGAGAGAGAGAGAGAGAGAGGGAATCAGTCTGTGAGAGAGAGAGGGAATCAGTCTGTGAGAGAGAGAGGGAATCAGTCTGTGAGAGAGATAGAGAGGAAATCAGTCTGTGAGAGAGAGAGAATCAGAGTGAGGGAATCAGTCTGTGAGAGAGAGAGAGAGGGAATCAGTCTGTGAGAGAGAGAGGGAATCAGTCTGTGAGAGAGAGAATCAGAGAGAGGGAATCAGTCTGTGAGAGAGAGAGAGAGGGAATCAGTCTGTGAGAGAGAGAGGGAATCAGTCTGTGAGAGAGAGAGGGAATCAGTCTGTGAGAGAGATAGAGAGGAAATCAGTCTGTGAGAGAGAGAGAATCAGAGAGAGGGAATCAGTCTGTGAGAGAGAGAGAGAGGGAATCAGTCTGTGAGAGAGAGAGGGAATCAGTCTGTGAGAGAGAGAATCAGAGAGAGGGAATCAGTCTGTGAGAGAAGGAGAGAATCAGAGAGAGGGAATCAGTCTGTGAGAGAGAGAGAGGGAATCAGTCTGTGAGAGAGAGAGAGAGGGAATCAGTCTTTGAGAGAGAGAGTGAATCAGTCTCTGAGAGAGAGAGTGAGGGAATCAGTCTGTGAGAGAGGGAGAGAATCAGAGAGAGGGAATCAGTCTGTGAGAGAGAGAGGGAATCAGTCTGTGTGAGAGAGAGTGAGGGAATCAGTCTGTGAGAGAGGGAGAGAATCAGAGAGAGGGAATCAGTCTGTGAGAGAGAGAGAGAGGGAATCAGTCTGTGAGAGAGAGAGTGAATCAGTCTGTGAGAGAGAGAGTGAATCAGTCTGTGAGAGAGAGAGAATCAGAGAGTGAGAGGGAATCAGTCTGTGAGAGAGAGAGGGAATCAGTCTGTGAGAGAGAATCAGAGAGAGGGAATCAGTCTGGGAGAGAGAGAGGGAATCAGTCTGTGAGAGAGAGAGGGAATCAGTCTGTGAGAGAGAGAATCAGAGAGAGGGAATCAGTCTGTGAGAGAGAGAGAGGGAATCAGTCTGTGAGAGAGAGAATCAGAGAGAGGGAATCAGTCTGTGAGAGAGAGAGAGAGGGAATCAGTCTTTGAGAGAGAGAGGGAATCAGTCTGTGAGAGAGAGAGAATCAGAGAGAGGGAATCAGTCTGTGAGAGAGAGAGAGAGGGAATCAGTCTGTGAGAGAGGGAGAGTGAATCAGTCTGTGAGAGAGAGAGGGAATCAGAGAGAGGGAATCAGTCTGTGAGAGAGAGTGAATCAGTCTGTGAGAGAGAGAGGGAATCCGTCTGTGAGAGAGAGAGGGAATCAGTCTGTGAGAGAGAGAGAGAGGGAATCAGTCTCTGAGAGAGAGAATCAGAGAGAGGGAATCAGTCTGTGAGAGAAAGAGAGAGGGAATCAGTCTGTGAGAGAGGGAGAGAATCAGAGAGGGAATCAGTCTGTGAGAAAGAGAGGGAATCAGTCTGTGAGAGAGAGAGAGAGGGAATCAGTCTGTGAGAGAGAGAGGGAATCAGTCTGTGAGAGAGAGAGGGAATCAGTCTGTGAGAGAGAGAGAGGGAATCAGTCTGTGAGAGAGAGAATCAGAGAGAGGGAATCAGTCTGTGAGAGAGAGAGAGAGAGAGAATCAGTCTGTGAGAGAGAGAGGAGAGAATCAGTCTGTGAGAGAGGGAGAGAATCAGAGAGAGGGAATCAGTCTGTGAGAGAGAGTGAGGGAATCAGTCTGTGAGAGAGAGTGAGGGAATCAGTCTGTGAGAGAGGGAGAGAATCAGAGAGAGGGAATCAGTCTGTGAGAGAGAGAGAGAGGGAATCAGTCTGTGAGAGAGAGAGGGAATCAGTCTGTGAGAGAGAGAGAGAGGGAATCAGTCTGTGAGAGAGAGAGAGAGAGAGAGGGAATCAGTCTGTGAGAGAGAGAGAGAGGGAATCAGTCGGTGAGAGAGAGAGTGAATCAGTCTGTGAGAGAGAGAGGGAATCAGTCTGTGAGAGAGAGAGGGAATCAGTCTGTGAGAGAGATAGAGAGGGAATCAGTCTGCGAGAGAGAGAGAGGGAGGGAATCAGTCTGTGAGAGAGAGAATCAGAGAGAGGGAATCAGTCTGTGAGAGGAGAGAATCAGAGAGAAGGAATCAGTCTGTGAGAGAGAGAGAGGGAATCAGTCTGTGAGAGTGAGAGTGAATCAGAGAGAGGGAATCAGTCTGTGAGAGAGAGAGAGAGGGAATCAGTCTGTGAGAGAGAGAGTGAATCAGTCTCTGAGAGAGAGAGTGAGGGAATCAGTCTGTGAGAGAGGGAGAGAATCAGAGAGAGGGAATCAGTCTGTGAGAGAGAGAGGGAATCAGTCTGTGAGAGAGAGAGTGAGGGAATTAGTCTGTGAGAGAGGGAGAGAATCAGAGAGAGGGAATCAGTCTGTGAGAGAGAGAGAGAGGGAATCAGTCTGTGAGAGAGAGAGTGAATCAGTCTGTGAGAGAGAGAGGGAATCAGTCTGTGAGAGAGAGAGGGAATCAGTCTGTGAGAGAGAGGGAATCAGTCTGTGAGAGAGAGGGAATCAGTCTGTGAGAGAGAGAGAGAGGGAATCAGTCTGTGAGAGAGGGAGAGAATCAGAGAGAGGGAATCAGTCTGTGTGAGAGAGAGAGGGAATCAGTCTGTGAGAGAGAGAGAATCAGAGAGAGGGAATCAGTCTGTGAGAGAGAGAGAGAGGGAATCAGTCTGTGAGAGAGGGAGAGTGAATCAGTCTGTGAGAGAGAGAGGGAATCAGAGAGAGGGAATCAGTCTGTGAGAGAGAGAGAGTGAATCAGTCTGTGAGAGAGAGAGGGAATCAGTCTGTGAGAGAGAGAGGGAATCAGTCTGTGAGAGAGAGAGAGGGAATCAGTCTGTGAGAGAGAGAATCAGAGAGAGGGAATCAGTCTGTGAGAGAGAGAGAGAGAGAGGGAATCAGTCTGTGAGAGAGGGAGAGAATCAGAGAGAGGGAATCAGTCTGTGAGAAAGAGAGGGAATCAGTCTGTGAGAGAGAGAGGAAAATCAGTCTGTGAGAGAGAGAGGGAATCAGTCTGTGAGAGAGAGAGGGAATCAGTCTGTGAGAGAGAGAAACAGAGAGAGGGAATCAGTCTGTGAGAGAGAGAGAGAGAGAGAATCAGTCTGTGAGAGAGAGAGAGAGAGAATCAGTCTGGGAGAGAATCAGAGAGAGGGAATCAGTCTGTGAGAGAGAGTGAGGGAATCAGTCTGTGAGAGAGGGAGAGAATCAGAGATCGGGAATCAGCCTGTGAGAGAGAGAGAGAGGAAATCAGTCTGTGAGAGAGAGAGGGAATCAGTCTGTGAGAGAGAGAGGGAATCAGTGTGTGAGAGAGAGAAACAGAGAGAGGGAATCAGTCTGTGAGAGAGAGAGAGAGAGAGAATCAGTCTGTGAGAGAGAGAGGGAATCAGTCTGTGAGAGAGAGAGGGAATCAGTCTGTGAGAGAGAGAATCAGAGAGAGGGAATCAGTCTGTGAGAGAGAGAGAGGGAATCAGTCTGTGAGAGAGAGAATCAGAGAGAGGGAATCAGTCTGTGAGAGAGAGAGAGAGAGAGGGAATCAGTCTGTGAGAGAGAGAGGGAATCAGTCTGTGAGAGAGAGAGAATCAGAGAGAGGGAATCAGTCTGTGAGAGAGGGAGATTGAATCAGTCTGTGAGAGAGAGAGGGAATCAGAGAGAGGGAATCAGTCTGTGAGAGAGAGTGAATCAGTCTGTGAGAGAGAGAGGGAATCAGTCTGTGAGAGAGAGAGGGAATCAGTCTGTGAGAGAGAGAGAGGGAATCAGTCTGTGAGAGAGAGAATCAGAGAGAGGGAATCAGTCTGTGAGAGAGAGAGAGAGGGAATCAGTCTGTGAGAGAGGGAGGGAATCAGAGAGGGAATCAGTCTGTGAGAAAGAGAGGGAATCAGTCTGTGAGAGAGAGAGAGAGGGAATCAGTCTGTGAGAGAGAGAGGGAATCAGTCTGTGAGAGAGAGAGGGAATCAGTCTGTGAGAGAGAGAGAGGGAATCAGTCTGTGAGAGAGAGAATCAGAGAGAGGGAATCAGTCTGTGAGAGAGAGAGAGAGAGAGAATCAGTCTGTGAGAGAGAGAGGAGAGAATCAGTCTGTGAGAGAGGGAGAGAATCAGAGAGAGGGAATCAGTCTGTGAGAGAGAGAGAGGGAATCAGTCTGTGAGAGAGTGTGAGGGAATCAGTCTGTGAGAGAGGGAGAGAATCAGAGAGAGGGAATCAGTCTGTGAGAGAGAGAGAGGGAATCAGTCTGTGAGAGAGAGAGGGAATCAGTCTGTGAGAGAGAGAGAGAGGGAATCAGTCTGTGAGAGAGAGAGAGAGAGGGAATCAGTCTGTGAGAGAGAGAGAGAGGGAATCAGTCGGTGAGAGAGAGAGTGAATCAGTCTGTGAGAGAGAGAGGGAATCAGTCTGTGAGAGAGAGAGGGAATCAGTCTGTGAGAGAGATAGAGAGGGAATCAGTCTGAGAGAGAGAGAATCAGAGAGAGGGAATCAGTCTGTGAAAGAGAGAGAGAGAGGGAATCAGTCTGTGAGAGAGAGAGGGAATCAGTCTGTGAGAGAGAGAATCAGAGAGAGGGAATCAGTCTGGGAGAGAGAGAGGGAATCAGTCTGTGAGAGAGAGAATCAGAGAGAGGGAATCAGTCTGTGAGAGAGAGAGGGAATCAGTCTGTGAGAGAGGGAATCAGTCTGTGAGAGAGAGAGAGGGAATCAGTCTGTGAGAGAGAGAGGGAATCAGTCTGTGAGAGAGAGAGGGAATCAGTCTGTGAGAGAGAGAGGGAATCAGTCTGTGAGAGAGAGAATCAGAGAGAGGGAATCAGTCTGTGAGAGAGAGAGAGTGAATCAGTCTGTGAGAGAGAGAGGGAATCAGTCTGTGAGAGAGAGTGAGGGAATCAGTCTGTGAGAGAGGGAGATAATCAGAGAGGGAATCAGTCTGTGAGAGAGAGAGGAATCAGTCTGTGAGAGAAAGAGGGAATCAGTCTGTGAGAGAGAGAGAATCAGAGAGAGGGAATCAGTCTGTGAGAGAGAGAGAGGGAGGGAATCAGTCTGTGAGAGAGAGAATCAGAGAGAGGGAATCAGTCTGTGAGAAAGAGAGGGAATCAGTCTGTGAGAGAGAGAGAGAGGGAATCAGTCTGTGAGAGAGGGAGAGTGAATCAGTCTGTGAGAGAGAGAGGGAATCAGAGAGAGGGAATCAGTCTGTGAGAGAGAGAGAGTGAATCAGTCTGTGAGAGAGAGAGGGAATCAGTCTGTGAGAGAGAGAGGGAATCAGTCTGTGAGAGAGAGAGAGGGAATCAGTCTGTGAGAGAGAGAATCAGAGAGAGGGAATCAGTCTGTGAGAGAGAGAGAGAGAGAGAATCAGTCTGTGAGAGAGAGAGGAGAGAATCAGTCTGTGAGAGAGGGAGAGAATCAGAGAGAGGGAATCAGTCTGTGAGAGAGAGAGAGGGAATCAGTCTGTGAGAGAGTGTGAGGGAATCAGTCTGTGAGAGAGGGAGAGAATCAGAGAGAGGGAATCAGTCTGTGAGAGAGAGAGAGGGAATCAGTCTGTGAGAGAGAGAGGGAATCAGTCTGTGAGAGAGAGAGAGAGGGAATCAGTCTGTGAGAGAGAGAGAGAGAGGGAATCAGTCTGTGAGAGAGAGAGAGAGGGAATCAGTCGGTGAGAGAGAGAGTGAATCAGTCTGTGAGAGAGAGAGGGAATCAGTCTGTGAGAGAGAGAGAGAATCAGTCTGTGAGAGAGATAGAGAGGGAATCAGTCTGAGAGAGAGAGAATCAGAGAGAGGGAATCAGTCTGTGAAAGAGAGAGAGAGAGGGAATCAGTCTGTGAGAGAGAGAGGGAATCAGTCTGTGAGAGAGAGAATCAGAGAGAGGGAATCAGTCTGGGAGAGAGAGAGGGAATCAGTCTGTGAGAGAGAGAATCAGAGAGAGGGAATCAGTCTGTGAGAGAGAGAGGGAATCAGTCTGTGAGAGAGGGAATCAGTCTGTGAGAGAGAGAGAGGGAATCAGTCTGTGAGAGAGAGAGGGAATCAGTCTGTGAGAGAGAGAGGGAATCAGTCTGTGAGAGAGAGAGGGAATCAGTCTGTGAGAGAGAGAATCAGAGAGAGGGAATCAGTCTGTGAGAGAGAGAGAGTGAATCAGTCTGTGAGAGAGAGAGGGAATCAGTCTGTGAGAGAGAGTGAGGGAATCAGTCTGTGAGAGAGGGAGATAATCAGAGAGGGAATCAGTCTGTGAGAGAGAGAGGAATCAGTCTGTGAGAGAAAGAGGGAATCAGTCTGTGAGAGAGAGAGAATCAGAGAGAGGGAATCAGTCTGTGAGAGAGAGAGAGGGAGGGAATCAGTCTGTGAGAGAGAGAATCAGAGAGAGGGAATCAGTCTGTGAGAAAGAGAGGGAATCAGTCTGTGAGAGAGAGAGAGAGGGAATCAGTCTGTGAGAGAGGGAGAGTGAATCAGTCTGTGAGAGAGAGAGGGAATCAGAGAGAGGGAATCAGTCTGTGAGAGAGAGAGAGTGAATCAGTCTGTGAGAGAGAGAGGGAATCAGTCTGTGAGAGAGAGAGGGAATCAGTCTGTGAGAGAGAGAGAGGGAATCAGTCTGTGAGAGAGAGAATCAGAGAGAGGGAATCAGTCTGTGAGAGAGAGAGAGAGGGAATCAGTCTGTGAGAGAGGGAGAGAATCAGAGAGAGGGAATCAGTCTGTGAGAGAGAGAGAGAGGGAATCAGTCTGTGAGAGAGAGAGGGAATCAGTCTGTGAGAGAGAGAGGGAATCAGTCTGTGAGAGAGAGAAACAGAGAGAGGGAATCAGTCTGTGAGAGAGAGAGAGAGAGAGAGAGAGAATCAGTCTGAGAGAGAGAGAGAGGGAATCAGTCTGTGAGAGAGAGAGGGAATCAGTCTGTGAGAGAGAGTGAGGGAATCAGTCTGTGAGAGAGGGAGATAATCAGAGAGGGAATCAGTCTGTGAGAGAGAGAGGAATCAGTCTGTGAGAGAAAGAGGGAATCAGTCTGTGAGAGAGAGAGAATCAGAGAGAGGGAATCAGTCTGTGAGAGAGAGAGAGGGAGGGAATCAGTCTGTGAGAGAGAGAATCAGAGAGAGGGAATCAGTCTGTGAGAAAGAGAGGGAATCAGTCTGTGAGAGAGAGAGAGAGGGAATCAGTCTGTGAGAGAGGGAGAGTGAATCAGTCTGTGAGAGAGAGAGGGAATCAGAGAGAGGGAATCAGTCTGTGAGAGAGAGAGAGTGAATCAGTCTGTGAGAGAGAGAGGGAATCAGTCTGTGAGAGAGAGAGGGAATCAGTCTGTGAGAGAGAGAGAGGGAATCAGTCTGTGAGAGAGAGAATCAGAGAGAGGGAATCAGTCTGTGAGAGAGAGAGAGAGAGAGAGAGAATCAGTCTGTGAGAGAGAGAGGAGAGAATCAGTCTGTGAGAGAGGGAGAGAATCAGAGAGAGGGAATCAGTCTGTGAGAGAGAGAGAGGGAATCAGTCTGTGAGAGAGTGTGAGGGAATCAGTCTGTGAGAGAGGGAGAGAATCAGAGAGAGGGAATCAGTCTGTGAGAGAGAGAGAGGGAATCAGTCTGTGAGAGAGAGAGGGAATCAGTCTGTGAGAGAGAGAGAGAGGGAATCAGTCTGTGAGAGAGAGAGAGAGAGGGAATCAGTCTGTGAGAGAGAGAGAGAGGGAATCAGTCGGTGAGAGAGAGAGTGAATCAGTCTGTGAGAGAGAGAGGGAATCAGTCTGTGAGAGAGAGAGGGAATCAGTCTGTGAGAGAGATAGAGAGGGAATCAGTCTGAGAGAGAGAGAATCAGAGAGAGGGAATCAGTCTGTGAAAGAGAGAGAGAGAGGGAATCAGTCTGTGAGAGAGAGAGGGAATCAGTCTGTGAGAGAGAGAATCAGAGAGAGGGAATCAGTCTGGGAGAGAGAGAGGGAATCAGTCTGTGAGAGAGGGAATCAGTCTGTGAGAGAGAGAGGGAATCAGTCTGTGAGAGAGGGAATCAGTCTGTGAGAGAGAGAGAGGGAATCAGTCTGTGAGAGAGAGAGGGAATCAGTCTGTGAGAGAGAGAGAGGGAATCAGTCTGTGAGAGAGAGAGGGAATCAGTCTGTGAGAGAGAGAATCAGAGAGAGGGAATCAGTCTGTGAGAGAGAGAGAGTGAATCAGTCTGTGAGAGAGAGAGGGAATCAGTCTGTGAGAGAGAGTGAGGGAATCAGTCTGTGAGAGAGGGAGATAATCAGAGAGGGAATCAGTCTGTGAGAGAGAGAGGAATCAGTCTGTGAGAGAAAGAGGGAATCAGTCTGTGAGAGAGAGAGAATCAGAGAGAGGGAATCAGTCTGTGAGAGAGAGAGAGGGAGGGAATCAGTCTGTGAGAGAGAGAATCAGAGAGAGGGAATCAGTCTGTGAGAAAGAGAGGGAATCAGTCTGTGAGAGAGAGAGAGAGGGAATCAGTCTGTGAGAGAGGGAGAGTGAATCAGTCTGTGAGAGAGAGAGGGAATCAGAGAGAGGGAATCAGTCTGTGAGAGAGAGAGAGTGAATCAGTCTGTGAGAGAGAGAGGGAATCAGTCTGTGAGAGAGAGAGGGAATCAGTCTGTGAGAGAGAGAGAGGGAATCAGTCTGTGAGAGAGAGAATCAGAGAGAGGGAATCAGTCTGTGAGAGAGAGAGAGGGAGGGAATCAGTCTGTGAGAGAGAGAATCAGAGAGAGGGAATCAGTCTGTGAGAAAGAGAGGGAATCAGTCTGTGAGAGAGAGAGAGAGGGAATCAGTCTGTGAGAGAGGGAGAGTGAATCAGTCTGTGAGAGAGAGAGGGAATCAGAGAGAGGGAATCAGTCTGTGAGAGAGAGAGAGTGAATCAGTCTGTGAGAGAGAGAGGGAATCAGTCTGTGAGAGAGAGAGGGAATCAGTCTGTGAGAGAGAGAGAGGGAATCAGTCTGTGAGAGAGAGAATCAGAGAGAGGGAATCAGTCTGTGAGAGAGAGAGAGAGAGAGAATCAGTCTGTGAGAGAGAGAGGAGAGAATCAGTCTGTGAGAGAGGGAGAGAATCAGAGAGAGGGAATCAGTCTGTGAGAGAGAGAGAGGGAATCAGTCTGTGAGAGAGTGTGAGGGAATCAGTCTGTGAGAGAGGGAGAGAATCAGAGAGAGGGAATCAGTCTGTGAGAGAGAGAGAGGGAATCAGTCTGTGAGAGAGAGAGGGAATCAGTCTGTGAGAGAGAGAGAGAGGGAATCAGTCTGTGAGAGAGAGAGAGAGAGGGAATCAGTCTGTGAGAGAGAGAGAGAGGGAATCAGTCGGTGAGAGAGAGAGTGAATCAGTCTGTGAGAGAGAGAGGGAATCAGTCTGTGAGAGAGAGAGGGAATCAGTCTGTGAGAGAGATAGAGAGGGAATCAGTCTGAGAGAGAGAGAATCAGAGAGAGGGAATCAGTCTGTGAAAGAGAGAGAGAGAGGGAATCAGTCTGTGAGAGAGAGAGGGAATCAGTCTGTGAGAGAGAGAATCAGAGAGAGGGAATCAGTCTGGGAGAGAGAGAGGGAATCAGTCTGTGAGAGAGAGAATCAGAGAGAGGGAATCAGTCTGTGAGAGAGAGAGGGAATCAGTCTGTGAGAGAGGGAATCAGTCTGTGAGAGAGAGAGAGGGAATCAGTCTGTGAGAGAGAGAGGGAATCAGTCTGTGAGAGAGAGAGGGAATCAGTCTGTGAGAGAGAGAGGGAATCAGTCTGTGAGAGAGAGAATCAGAGAGAGGGAATCAGTCTGTGAGAGAGAGAGAGTGAATCAGTCTGTGAGAGAGAGAGGGAATCAGTCTGTGAGAGAGAGTGAGGGAATCAGTCTGTGAGAGAGGGAGATAATCAGAGAGGGAATCAGTCTGTGAGAGAGAGAGGAATCAGTCTGTGAGAGAAAGAGGGAATCAGTCTGTGAGAGAGAGAGAATCAGAGAGAGGGAATCAGTCTGTGAGAGAGAGAGAGGGAGGGAATCAGTCTGTGAGAGAGAGAATCAGAGAGAGGGAATCAGTCTGTGAGAAAGAGAGGGAATCAGTCTGTGAGAGAGAGAGAGAGGGAATCAGTCTGTGAGAGAGGGAGAGTGAATCAGTCTGTGAGAGAGAGAGGGAATCAGAGAGAGGGAATCAGTCTGTGAGAGAGAGAGAGTGAATCAGTCTGTGAGAGAGAGAGGGAATCAGTCTGTGAGAGAGAGAGGGAATCAGTCTGTGAGAGAGAGAGAGGGAATCAGTCTGTGAGAGAGAGAATCAGAGAGAGGGAATCAGTCTGTGAGAGAGAGAGAGAGGGAATCAGTCTGTGAGAGAGGGAGAGAATCAGAGAGAGGGAATCAGTCTGTGAGAGAGAGAGAGAGGGAATCAGTCTGTGAGAGAGAGAGGGAATCAGTCTGTGAGAGAGAGAGGGAATCAGTCTGTGAGAGAGAGAAACAGAGAGAGGGAATCAGTCTGTGAGAGAGAGAGAGAGAGAGAGAGAGAATCAGTCTGAGAGAGAGAGAGAGGGAATCAGTCTGTGAGAGAGAGAGGGAATCAGTCTGTGAGAGAGAGAGAGAGGGAATCAGTCTGTGAGAGAGAGAGAGAGAGGGAATCAGTCTGTGAGAGAGAGAGGGAATCAGTCTGTGAGAGAGAGAGGGAATCAGTCTGTGAGAGAGATAGAGAGGAAATCAGTCTGTGAGAGAGAGAGAATCAGAGTGAGGGAATCAGTCTGTGAGAGAGAGAGAGAGGGAATCAGTCTGTGAGAGAGAGAGGGAATCAGTCTGTGAGAGAGAGAATCAGAGAGAGGGAATCAGTCTGTGAGAGAGAGAGAGAGAGGGAATCAGTCTGTGAGAGATAGAGGGAATCAGTCTGTGAGAGAGAGAGGGAATCAGTCTGTGAGAGAGATAGAGAGGAAATCAGTCTGTGAGAGAGAGAGAATCAGAGAGAGGGAATCAGTCTGTGAGAGAGAGAGAGAGGGAATCAGTCTGTGAGAGAGAGAGGGAATCAGTCTGTGAGAGAGAGAATCAGAGAGAGGGAATCAGTCTGTGAGAGAAGGAGAGAATCAGAGAGAGGGAATCAGTCTGTGAGAGAGAGAGAGGGAATCAGTCTGTGAGAGTGAGAGTGAATCAGAGAGAGGGAATCAGTCTGTGAGAGAGAGAGAGAGGGAATCAGTCTGTGAGAGAGAGAGTGAATCAGTCTCTGAGAGAGAGAGTGAGGGAATCAGTCTGTGAGAGAGGGAGAGAATCAGAGAGAGGGAATCAGTCTGTGAGAGAGAGAGGGAATCAGTCTGTGTGAGAGAGAGTGAGGGAATCAATCTGTGAGAGAGGGAGAGAATCAGAGAGAGGGAATCAGTCTGTGAGAGAGAGAGAGAGGGAATCAGTCTGTGAGAGAGAGAGTGAATCAGTCTGTGAGAGAGAGAGTGAATCAGTCTGTGAGAGAGAGAGAATCAGAGAGTGAGAGGGAATCAGTCTGTGAGAGAGAGAGGGAATCAGTCTGTGAGAGAGAATCAGAGAGAGGGAATCAGTCTGGGAGAGAGAGAGGGAATCAGTCTGTGAGAGAGAGAGGGAATCAGTCTGTGAGAGAGAGAATCAGAGAGAGGGAATCAGTCTGTGAGAGAGAGAGAGGGAATCAGTCTGTGAGAGAGAGAATCAGAGAGAGGGAATCAGTCTGTGAGAGAGAGAGAGAGGGAATCAGTCTGTGAGAGAGAGAGGGAATCAGTCTGTGAGAGAGAGAGAATCAGAGAGAGGGAATAAGTCTGTGAGAGAGAGAGAGAGGGAATCAGTCTGTGAGAGAGGGAGAGTGAATCAGTCTGTGAGAGAGAGAGGGAATCAGAGAGAGGGAATCAGTCTGTGAGAGAGAGTGAATCAGTCTGTGAGAGAGAGAGGGAATCCGTCTGTGAGAGAGAGAGGGAATCAGTCTGTGAGAGAGAGAGAGGGAATCAGTCTGTGAGAGAGAGAATCAGAGAGAGGGAATCAGTCTGTGAGAGAGAGAGAGAGGGAATCAGTCTGTGAGAGAGGGAGAGAATCAGAGAGGGAATCAGTCTGTGAGAAAGAGAGGGAATCAGTCTGTGAGAGAGAGAGAGAGGGAATCAGTCTGTGAGAGAGAGAGGGAATCAGTCTGTGAGAGAGAGAGGGAATCAGTCTGTGAGAGAGAGAGAGGGAATCAGTCTGTGAGAGAGAGAATCAGAGAGAGGGAATCAGTCTGTGAGAGAGAGAGAGAGAGAGAATCAGTCTGTGAGAGAGAGAGGAGAGAATCAGTCTGTGAGAGAGGGAGAGAATCAGAGAGAGGGAATCAGTCTGTGAGAGAGAGTGAGGGAATCAGTCTGTGAGAGAGAGTGAGGGAATCAGTCTGTGAGAGAGGGAGAGAATCAGAGAGAGGGAATCAGTCTGTGAGAGAGAGAGAGAGGGAATCAGTCTGTGAGAGAGAGAGGGAATCAGTCTGTGAGAGAGGGAATCAGTCTGTGAGAGAGAGAGGGAATCAGTCTGTGAGAGAGAGAGAGAGGGAATCAGTCGGTGAGAGAGAGAGTGAATCAGTCTGTGAGAGAGAGAGGGAATCAGTCTGTGAGAGAGAGAGGGAATCAGTCTGTGAGAGAGATAGAGAGGGAATCAGTCTGCGAGAGAGAGAGAGGGAGGGAATCAGTCTCAGAGAGAGGGAATCAGTCTGTGAGAGGAGAGAATCAGAGAGAGGGAATCAGTCTGTGAGAGAGAGAGAGGGAATCAGTCTGTGAGAGTGAGAGTGAATCAGAGAGAGGGAATCAGTCTGTGAGAGAGAGAGAGAGGGAATCAGTCTGTGAGAGAGAGAGTGAATCAGTCTGTGAGAGAGAGAGGGAATCAGTCTGTGAGAGAGAGAGGGAATCAGTCTGTGAGAGAGATAGAGAGGAAATCAGTCTGTGAGAGAGAGAGAATCAGAGAGAGGGAATCAGTCTGTGAGAGAGAGAAAGAGAGGGAATCAGTCTGTGAGAGAGAGAGGGAATCAGTCTGTGAGAGAGAGAATCAGAGAGAGGGAATCAGTCTGTGAGAGAGAGAGAGAGAGGGAATCAGTCTGTGAGAGAGAGAGGGAATCAGTCTGTGAGAGAGAGAGAGAGGGAATCAGTCTGTGAGAGAGAGAGGGAATCAGTCTGTGAGAGAGAGAGGGAATCAGTCTGTGAGAGAGAGAGGGAATCAGTCTGTGAGAGAGATAGAGAAGAAATCAGTCTGTGAGAGAGAGGGAATCAGTCTGTGAGAGAGAGAGAGAGGGAATCAGTCTGTGAGAGAGAGAGGGAATCAGTCTGTGAGAGAGAGAATCAGAGAGAGGGAATCAGTCTGTGAGAGAAGGAGAGAATCAGAGAGAGGGAATCAGTCTGTGAGAGAGAGAGAGGGAATCAGTCTGTGAGAGTGAGAGTGAATCAGAGAGAGGGAATCAGTCTGTGAGAGAGAGAGAGGGAATCAGTCTGTGAGAGAGAGAGTGAATCAGTCTCTGAGAGAGAGAGTGAGGGAATCAGTCTGTGAGAGAGGGAGAGAATCAGAGAGAGGGAATCAGTCTGTGAGAGAGAGAGGGAATCAGTCTGTGAGAGAGAGAGTGAGGGAATCTGTCTGTGAGAGAGGGAGAGAATCAGAGAGAGGGAATCAGTCTGTGAGAGAGAGAGAGAGGGAATCAGTCTGTGAGAGAGAGAGTGAATCAGTCTGTGAGAGAGAGAGGGAATCAGTCTGTGAGAGAGAGAGGGAATCAGTCTGTGAGAGAGAGAGGGAATCAGTCTGTGAGAGAGAGAGGGAATCAGTCTGTGAGAGAGAGAGAGAGAGAGGGAATCAGTCTGTGAGAGAGGGAGAGAATCAGAGAGAGGGAATCAGTCTGTGTGAGAGAGAGAGGGAATCAGTCTGTGAGAGAGAGAGAATCAGAGAGGGGGAATCAGTCTGTGAGAGAGAGAGAGGGAATCAGTCTGTGAGAGAGGGAGAGGGAATCAGTCTGTGAGAGAGAGAGGGAATCAGAGAGAGGGAATCAGTCTGAGAGAGAGAGAGAGTGAATCAGTCTGTGAGAGAGAGAGGGAATCAGTCTGTGAGAGAGAGAGGGAATCAGTCTGTGAGAGAGAGAGAGGGAATCAGTCTGTGAGAGAGAGAATCAGAGAGAGGGAATCAGTCTGTGAGAGAGAGAGAGAGGGAATCAGTCTGTGAGAGAGGGAGAGAATCAGAGAGAGGGAATCAGTCTGTGAGAAAGAGAGGGAATCAGTCTGTGTGAGAGAGAGAGAGGGAATCAGTCTGTGAGAGAGAGAGGGAATCAGTCTGTGAGAGAGAGAGGGAATCAGTCTGTGAGAGAGAGAATCAGAGAGAGGGAATCAGTCTGTGAGAGAGAGAGAGGGAATCAGTCTGTGAGAGAGAGAATCAGAGAGAGGGAATCAGTCTGTGAGAGAGAGAGAGAGGGAATCAGTCTGTGAGAGAGAGAGGGAATCAGTCTGTGAGAGAGAGAGAATCAGAGAGAGGGAATAAGTCTGTGAGAGAGAGAGAGAGGGAATCAGTCTGTGAGAGAGGGAGAGTGAATCAGTCTGTGAGAGAGAGAGGGAATCAGAGAGAGGGAATCAGTCTGTGAGAGAGAGTGAATCAGTCTGTGAGAGAGAGAGGGAATCCGTCTGTGAGAGAGAGAGGGAATCAGTCTGTGAGAGAGAGAGAGGGAATCAGTCTGTGAGAGAGAGAATCAGAGAGAGGGAATCAGTCTGTGAGAGAGAGAGAGAGGGAATCAGTCTGTGAGAGAGGGAGAGAATCAGAGAGGGAATCAGTCTGTGAGAAAGAGAGGGAATCAGTCTGTGAGAGAGAGAGAGAGGGAATCAGTCTGTGAGAGAGAGAGGGAATCAGTCTGTGAGAGAGAGAGGGAATCAGTCTGTGAGAGAGAGAGAGGGAATCAGTCTGTGAGAGAGAGAATCAGAGAGAGGGAATCAGTCTGTGAGAGAGAGAGAGAGAGAGAATCAGTCTGTGAGAGAGAGAGGAGAGAATCAGTCTGTGAGAGAGGGAGAGAATCAGAGAGAGGGAATCAGTCTGTGAGAGAGAGTGAGGGAATCAGTCTGTGAGAGAGAGTGAGGGAATCAGTCTGTGAGAGAGGGAGAGAATCAGAGAGAGGGAATCAGTCTGTGAGAGAGAGAGAGAGGGAATCAGTCTGTGAGAGAGAGAGGGAATCAGTCTGTGAGAGAGGGAATCAGTCTGTGAGAGAGAGAGGGAATCAGTCTGTGAGAGAGAGAGAGAGGGAATCAGTCGGTGAGAGAGAGAGTGAATCAGTCTGTGAGAGAGAGAGGGAATCAGTCTGTGAGAGAGAGAGGGAATCAGTCTGTGAGAGAGATAGAGAGGGAATCAGTCTGCGAGAGAGAGAGAGGGAGGGAATCAGTCTCAGAGAGAGGGAATCAGTCTGTGAGAGGAGAGAATCAGAGAGAGGGAATCAGTCTGTGAGAGAGAGAGAGGGAATCAGTCTGTGAGAGTGAGAGTGAATCAGAGAGAGGGAATCAGTCTGTGAGAGAGAGAGAGAGGGAATCAGTCTGTGAGAGAGAGAGTGAATCAGTCTCTGAGAGAGAGAGTGAGGGAATCAGTCTGTGAGAGAGGGAGAGAATCAGAGAGAGGGAATCAGTCTGTGAGAGAGAGAGGGAATCAGTCTGTGAGAGAGAGAGTGAGGGAATTAGTCTGTGAGAGAGGGAGAGAATCAGCGAGAGGGAATCAGTCTGTGAGAGAGAGAGAGAGGGAATCAGTCTGTGAGAGAGAGAGTGAATCAGTCTGTGAGAGAGAGAGGGAATCAGTCTGTGAGAGAGAGAGGGAATCAGTCTGTGAGAGAGAGGGAATCAGTCTGTGAGAGAGAGAGGGAATCAGTCTGTGAGAGAGAGAGAGAGAGGGAATCAGTCTGTGAGAGAGGGAGAGAATCAGAGAGAGGGAATCAGTCTGTGTGAGAGAGAGAGGGAATCAGTCTGTGAGAGAGAGAGAATCAGAGAGAGGGAATCAGTCTGTGAGAGAGAGAGAGAGGGAATCAGTCTGTGAGAGAGGGAGAGTGAATCAGTCTGTGAGAGAGAGAGGGAATCAGAGAGAGGGAATCAGTCTGTGTGAGAGAGAGAGAGTGAATCAGTCCGTGAGAGAGAGAGGGAATCAGTCTGTGAGAGAGAGAGGGAATCAGTCTGTGAGAGAGAGAGAGGGAATCAGTCTGTGAGAGAGAGAATCAGAGAGAGGGAATCAGTCTGTGAGAGAGAGAGAGAGGGAATCAGTCTGTGAGAGAGGGAGAGAATCAGAGAGAGGGAATCAGTCTGTGAGAAAGAGAGGGAATCAGTCTGTGAGAGAGAGAGGAAAATCAGTCTGTGAGAGAGAGAGGGAATCAGTCTGTGAGAGAGAGAGGGAATCAGTCTGTGAGAGAGAGAAACAGAGAGAGGGAATCAGTCTGTGAAAGAGAGAGAGAGAGAATCAGTCTGTGAGAGAGAGAGAGAGAGAATCAGTCTGGGAGAGAATCAGAGAGAGGGAATCAGTCTGTGAGAGAGAGTGAGGGAATCAGTCTGTGAGAGAGGGAGAGAATCAGAGATCGGGAATCAGCCTGTGAGAGAGAGAGAGAGGAAATCAGTCTGTGAGAGAGAGAGGGAATCAGTCTGTGAGAGAGAGAGAGAGGGAATCAGTCTGTGAGAGAGAGAGAGAGAGGGAATCAGTCTGTGAGAGAGAGAGAGAGGGAATCAGTCTGTGAGAGAGAGAGTGAATCAGACTGTGAGAGAGAGAGGGAATCAGTCTGTGAGAGAGAGAGGGAATCAGTCTGTGAGAGAGATAGAGAGGAAATCAGTCTGTGAGAGAGAGAGAATCAGAGAGAGGGAATCAGTCTGTGAGAGAGAGAAAGAGAGGGAATCAGTCTGTGAGAGAGAGAGGGAATCAGTCTGTGAGAGAGAGAATCAGAGAGAGGGAATCAGTCTGTGAGAGAGAGAGAGAGAGGGAATCAGTCTGTGAGAGAGAGAGGGAATCAGTCTGTGAGAGAGAGAGAGAGGGAATCAGTCTGTGAGAGAGAGAGGGAATCAGTCTGTGAGAGAGAGAGGGAATCAGTCTGTGAGAGAGAGAGGGAATCAGTCTGTGAGAGAGATAGAGAAGAAATCAGTCTGTGAGAGAGAGGGAATCAGTCTGTGAGAGAGAGAGAGAGGGAATCAGTCTGTGAGAGAGAGAGGGAATCAGTCTGTGAGAGAGAGAATCAGAGAGAGGGAATCAGTCTGTGAGAGAAGGAGAGAATCAGAGAGAGGGAATCAGTCTGTGAGAGAGAGAGAGGGAATCAGTCTGTGAGAGTGAGAGTGAATCAGAGAGAGGGAATCAGTCTGTGAGAGAGAGAGAGGGAATCAGTCTGTGAGAGAGAGAGTGAATCAGTCTCTGAGAGAGAGAGTGAGGGAATCAGTCTGTGAGAGAGGGAGAGAATCAGAGAGAGGGAATCAGTCTGTGAGAGAGAGAGGGAATCAGTCTGTGAGAGAGAGAGTGAGGGAATCTGTCTGTGAGAGAGGGAGAGAATCAGAGAGAGGGAATCAGTCTGTGAGAGAGAGAGAGAGGGAATCAGTCTGTGAGAGAGAGAGTGAATCAGTCTGTGAGAGAGAGAGGGAATCAGTCTGTGAGAGAGAGAGGGAATCAGTCTGTGAGAGAGAGAGGGAATCAGTCTGTGAGAGAGAGAGGGAATCAGTCTGTGAGAGAGAGAGAGAGAGAGGGAATCAGTCTGTGAGAGAGGGAGAGAATCAGAGAGAGGGAATCAGTCTGTGTGAGAGAGAGAGGGAATCAGTCTGTGAGAGAGAGAGAATCAGAGAGGGGGAATCAGACTGTGAGAGAGAGAGAGGGAATCAGTCTGTGAGAGAGGGAGAGGGAATCAGTCTGTGAGAGAGAGAGGGAATCAGAGAGAGGGAATCAGTCTGAGAGAGAGAGAGAGTGAATCAGTCTGTGAGAGAGAGAGGGAATCAGTCTGTGAGAGAGAGAGGGAATCAGTCTGTGAGAGAGAGAGAGGGAATCAGTCTGTGAGAGAGAGAATCAGAGAGAGGGAATCAGTCTGTGAGAGAGAGAGAGAGGGAATCAGTCTGTGAGAGAGGGAGAGAATCAGAGAGAGGGAATCAGTCTGTGAGAAAGAGAGGGAATCAGTCTGTGTGAGAGAGAGAGAGGGAATCAGTCTGTGAGAGAGAGAGGGAATCAGTCTGTGAGAGAGAGAGGGAATCAGTCTGTGAGAGAGAGAAACAGAGAGAGGGAATCAGTCTGTGTGAGAGAGAGAGAGAGAGAGAGAGAATCAGTCTGTGAGAGAGAGAGAGAGGGAATCAGTCTGTGAGAGAGAGAGGGAATCAGTCTGTGAGAGAGAGAGAGAGGGAATCAGTCTGTGAGAGAGAGAGAGGGAATCAGTCTGTGAGAGAGAGAGAGAGGGAATCAGTCTGTGAGAGAGAGAGTGAATCAGTCTGTGAGAGAGAGAGGGAATCAGTCTGTGAGAGAGAGAGAGGGAATCAGTCTGTGAGAGAGATAGAGAGGAAATCAGTCTGTGAGAGAGAGAGAATCAGAGAGGGGGAATCAGTCTGTGAGAGAGAGAGAGGGAATCAGTCTGTGAGAGAGAGAGGGAATCAGTCTGTGAGAGAGAGAATCAGAGAGAGGGAATCAGTCTGTGAGAGAGAGAGAGAGGGAATCAGTCTGTGAGAGAGAGAGGGAATCAGTCTGTGAGAGAGAGAGGGAATCAGTCTGTGAGAGAGATAGAGAGGAAATCAGTCTGTGAGAGAGAGAGAATCAGAGAGAGGGAATCAGTCTGTGAGAGAGAGAGAGAGGGAATCAGTCTGTGAGAGAGAGAGGGAATCAGTCTGTGAGAGAGAGAATCAGAGAGAGGGAATCAGTCTGTGAGAGAAGGAGAGAATCAGAGAGAGGGAATCAGTCTGTGAGAGAGAGAGAGGGAATCAGTCTGTGAGAGTGAGAGTGAATCAGAGAGAGGGAATCAGTCTGTGAGAGAGAGAGAGAGGGAATCAGTCTGTGAGAGAGAGAGTGAATCAGTCTCTGAGAGAGAGAGTGAGGGAATCAGTCTGTGAGAGAGGGAGAGAATCAGAGAGAGGGAATCAGTCTGTGAGAGAGAGAGAGAGGGAATCAGTCTGTGAGAGAGAGAGTGAATCAGTCTGTGAGAGAGAGAGTGAATCAGTCTGTGAGAGAGAATCAGAGAGAGGGAATCAGTCTGGGAGAGAGAGAGGGAATCAGTCTGTGAGAGAGAGAGGGAATCAGTCTGTGAGAGAGAGAATCAGAGAGAGGGAATCAGTCTGTGAGAGAGAGAGAGGGAATCAGTCTGTGAGAGAGAGAATCAGAGAGAGGGAATCAGTCTGTGAGAGAGAGAGAGAGGGAATCAGTCTGTGAGAGAGAGAGGGAATCAGTCTGTGAGAGAGAGAGAATCAGAGAGAGGGAATCAGTCTGTGAGAGAGGGAGAGTGAATCAGTCTGTGAGAGAGAGAGGGAATCAGAGAGAGGGAATCAGTCTGTGAGAGAGAGTGAATCAGTCTGTGAGAGAGAGAGGGAATCAGTCTGTGAGAGAGAGAGGGAATCAGTCTGTGAGAGAGAGAGAGGGAATCAGTCTGTGAGAGAGAGAATCAGAGAGAGGGAATCAGTCTGTGAGAGAGAGAGAGAGGGAATCAGTCTGTGAGAGAGAGGGAATCAGAGAGGGAATCAGTCTGTGAGAAAGAGAGGGAATCAGTCTGTGAGAGAGAGAGAGGGAATCAGTCTGTGAGAGAGAGAGGGAATCAGTCTGTGAGAGAGAGAGGGAATCAGTCTGTGAGAGAGAGAGAGGGAATCAGTCTGTGAGAGAGAGAATCAGAGAGAGGGAATCAGTCTGTGAGAGAGAGAGAGAGAGAGAATCAGTCTGTGAGAGAGAGAGGAGAGAATCAGTCTGTGAGAGAGGGAGAGAATCAGAGAGAGGGAATCAGTCTGTGAGAGAGAGAGAGGGAATCAGTCTGTGAGAGAGTGTGAGGGAATCAGTCTGTGAGAGAGGGAGAGAATCAGAGAGAGGGAATCAGTCTGTGAGAGAGAGAGAGGGAATCAGTCTGTGAGAGAGAGAGGGAATCAGTCTGTGAGAGAGAGAGAGAGGGAATCAGTCTGTGAGAGAGAGAGAGAGAGGGAATCAGTCTGTGAGAGAGAGAGAGAGGGAATCAGTCGGTGAGAGAGAGAGTGAATCAGTCTGTGAGAGAGAGAGGGAATCAGTCTGTGAGAGAGAGAGGGAATCAGTCTGTGAGAGAGATAGAGAGGGAATCAGTCAGAGAGAGAGAATCAGAGAGAGGGAATCAGTCTGTGAAAGAGAGAGGGAATCAGTCTGTGAGAGAGAGAGGGAATCAGTCTGTGAGAGAGAGAATCAGAGAGAGGGAATCAGTCTGGGAGAGAGAGAGGGAATCAGTCTGTGAGAGAGAGAATCAGAGAGAGGGAATCAGTCTGTGAGAGAGAGAGGGAATCAGTCTGTGAGAGAGAGAATCAGAGAGAGGGAATCAGTCTGTGAGAGAGAGAGAGGGAATCAGTCTGTGAGAGAGAGAGGGAATCAGTCTGTGAGAGAGAGAGGGAATCAGTCTGTGAGAGAGAGAGGGAATCAGTCTGTGAGAGAGAGAATCAGAGAGAGGGAATCAGTCTGTGAGAGAGAGAGAGTGAATCAGTCTGTGAGAGAGAGAGGGAATCAGTCTGTGAGAGAGAGTGAGGGAATCAGTCTGTGAGAGAGGGAGATAATCAGAGAGGGAATCAGTCTGTGAGAGAGAGAGGAATCAGTCTGTGAGAGAAAGAGGGAATCAGTCTGTGAGAGAGAGAGAATCAGAGAGAGGGAATCAGTCTGTGAGAGAGAGAGAGGGAGGGAATCAGTCTGTGAGAGAGAGAATCAGAGAGAGGGAATCAGTCTGTGAGAGAGGGAGAGAATCAGAGAGAGGGAATCAGTCTGTGAGAGAGAGAGAGAGGGAATCAGTCTGTGAGAGAGAGAGTGAATCAGTCTGTGAGAGAGAGAGACGGAATCAGTCTGTGAGAGAGAGAGAGAGAATCAGTCTGTGAGAGAGAGAGTGAGGGAATCAGTCTGTGAGAGAGGGAGAGAATCAGAGAGAGGGAATCAGTCTGTGAGAGAGAGAGAGGGAATCATTCTGTGAGAGAGAGTGAATCAGCGAGAGGGAATCAGTCTGTGAGAGAGAGAGAGAGGGAATCAGTCTGTGAGAGAGAGAGTGAATCAGTCTGTGAGAGAGAGAGTGAGGGAATCAGTCTGTGAGAGAGGGAGAGAATCAGAGAGAGGGAATCAGTCTGGGAGAGAGAGAGGGAATCAGTCTGTGAGAGAGAGAGTGAGGGAATCAGTCTGTGAGAGAGGGAGAGAATCAGAGAGAGGGAATCAGTCTGTGAGAGAGAGAGAGAGGGAATCAGTCTGAGAGAGAGAGTGAATCAGTCTGTGAGAGAGAGAGGGAATCAGTCTGTGAGAGGGAGAGGGAATCAGTCTGTGAGAGAGAGAGGGAATCAGTCTGTGAGAGAGAGGGAATCAGTCTGTGAGAGAGAGAGGGAGGGAATCAGTCTGTGAGAGAGGGAGAGAATCAGAGAGAGGTAATCAGCCTGTGCGAGAGAGAGAAAGAGAGGGTATCAGTCTGTGAGAGAGAGAGAATCAGAGAGAGGGAATCAGTCTGTGAGAGAGAGAATCAGAGAGAGGGAATCAGCCTGTGACAGAGAGAGAGAGAGAGCGAATCAGTCTGTGAGAGAGAGAGAGAGAATCAGAGAGAGGGAATCAGTCTGTGAGAGAGAGAGAGAGAGGGAATCAGTCTGTGAAAGAGAGAGAGAGAGAGAGAGAATCAGTCTGTGAGAGAGAGAATCAGAGAGAGGGAATCAGTCTGTGAGAGAGAGAGAGAATCAGAGAGAGGGAATCAGTCTGTGAGAGAGAGAGAGAGGGAATCAGTCTGCGAGAGAGAGAGTGAATCAGTCTGTGAGAGAGAGGGAATCAGTCTGTGTGAGAGAGAGAGGGAATCAGTCTGCGAGAGAGAGAATTAGAGAGAGGGAATCAGTCTGTGAGAGAGAGGGAATCAGTCTGTGAGAGAGGGAGAGAATCAGAGAGAGGGAATCAGTCTGTGAGAGAGAGAGAGGGAATCAGTCTGTGAGAGAGAGAGTGAATCAGTCTGTGAGAGAGAGGGAATCAGTCTGTGTGAGAGAGAGAGGGAATCAGTCTGCGAGAGAGAGAATTAGAGATAGGGAATCAGTCTGTGAGAGAGAGAGGGAATCAGTCTGTGAGAGAGAGAGAGAGAGGGAATCAGTCTGTGAGAGAGAGAGAGAGGGAATCAGTCTGTGAGAGAGAGAATCAGAGAGAGGGAATCAGTCTTTGAGAGAGAGAGAGTGAATCATTCTGTGAGAGAGAGAGAGGGAATCAGTCTGTGAGAGAGGGAGAGAATCAGAGAGAGGGAATCAGTCTGTGAGAGAGAGAGAGAGGGAATCAGTCTGTGAGAGAGAGAGTGAATCAGTCTGAGAGAGAGAGGGAATCAGTCTGTGAGAGGCAGAGGGAATCAGTCTGTGAGAGAGAGAGAGGGAATCAGTCTGTGAGAGAGAGAGAGGGAAACAGTCTGTGAGAGAGAGAGAGGGAATCAGTCTGTGAGAGAGACAGAGAGAGAGAGGGAATCAGTCTGTGAGAGAGAAGGAATCAGTCTGTGTGAGAGAGAGAGGGAATCAGTCTGTGAGAGAGAGAGAGGGAATCAGTCTGTGAGAGAGAGAATCAGAGAGCGGGAATCAGTCTGTGAGAGAGTGGGAATCAGTCTGTGTGAGAGAGAGGGGGAATCAGTCTGTGAGAGAGAGAGGGAATCAGTCTGTGAGAGAGAGAGAGAGAGGGAATCAGTCTGAGAGAGAGCGGGAATCAGTCCGTGTGAGAGAGGGAATCAGTCTGTGAGAGAGAGAGAATCAGTCTGTGAGAGAGAGAGAGGGAATCAGTCTGTGAGAGAGAGAGAGAGAGGGAATCAGTCTGTGAGAGAGAGAGAGAGGGAATCAGACAGAGAGAGAGAATCAGTCTGTGAGAGAGAGAGAGAGGGAATCAGTCTGTGAGAGAGAGAGGGAATCAGTCTGTGTGAGAGAGAGAGAGAGAGGAAATCAGTCTGAGTTAGAGCAGGAATCAGTCCGTGTGAGAGAGGGAATCAGTCTGTGAGAGAGAGAGAGAATCAGTCTGTGAGAGAGAGAGAGAGGGAATCAGTCTGTGAGAGAGAGAGAGAGAGGGAATCAGTCTGTGAGAGAGAGAGAGAGGGAATCAGTCTGTGAGAGAGAGAGGGAATCAGTCTGTGAGAGAGAGAGAGGGAATCAGTCTGGGTGAGAGAGAGAGGGAATCAGTCTGTGTGAGAGAGAGAGGGGGAATCAGTCTGTGAGAGAGAGACGGAATCAGTCTGTGAGAGAGAGAGTGAATCAGTCTGTGAGAGAGGGGGAATCAGTCTGTGAGAGAGATAGAGGGAATCAGTCTGTGAGAGAGAGAATCAGAGAGCGGGAATCAGTCTGTGTGAGAGAGAGAGAGGGAATCAGTCTGTGAGAGAGAGAGAGAGATTGATTCAGTCTGTGAGAGAGAGAGGGAATCAGTCTGTGAGAGAGAGAGAGAGGGAATCAGTCTGTGAGAGAGAGAGAGAGGGAATCAGTCTGTGAGAGAGAGAGAATCAGTCTGTGAGAGAGAGAGAGAGGGAATAAGCCTGTGAGAGAGAGAGAGAATCAGTCTGTGAGAGAGAGAGAGAGGGAATAAGTCTGTGAGAGAGAGAATCAGAGGGAGGGAATCAGTCTGTGAGAGAGAGAGAGAATCAGTCTGTGAGAAAGAGAGTGAGGAAATCAGTCTGTGAGACAGGGAGAGAATCAGAGAGAGGGAATCAGTCTGTGAGAGAGAGAGAGGGAATCAGTCTGTGAGAGAGAGAGAGAATCAGTCTGTGAGAGAGAGAGAATCAGAGAGGGAATCAGTCTGTGTGAGAGAGAGAGAGGGAATCAGTCTCTGAGAGAAAGAATCAGAGAGAGGGAATCAGCCTGTGAGAGAGAGAGAGAATCAGTCTGTGAGAGAGAGAATCAGAGAGAGGGAATCAGTCTGTGAGAGAGAGAATCAGAGAGAGGGAATCAGTCTGTGAGAGAGAGAGAGGGAATCAGTCTGTGAGAGAGAGAGAGAGAGAGGGAATCAGTCTGTGAGAGAGAGAATCAGAGAGAGGGAATCAGCCTGTGACAGAGAGAGAGAGAGAGAGGGAATCAGTCTGTGAGAGAGAGAGAGATTCAGAGAGAGGGAATCAGTCTGTGAGAGAGAGAGAGAGAGGGAATCAGTCTGTGAGAGAGAGAGGGAATCAGTCTGTGAGAGAGAGAATCAGAGAGAGTGAATCTGCCTGTGAGAGAGAGAGAGAGAGGGAACCAGTCTGTGAGAGAGAGAGAGAATCAGTCTGTGAGAGAGAGAGAGGGAATCAGTCTGTGAGAGAGAGAGGGAATCAGTTTGTCAGAGAGAGAGAGGGAATCAGGGCGTGTGAGAGAGAGAGAGAGAGAGAGGGAATCAGTCTGTGAGAGAGAGAATCAGAGAGATGGAATCAGCCTGTGACAGAGAGAGAGAGAGAGAGGGAATCAGTCTGTGAGAGAGAGAGAGAATCAGAGAGAGGGAGTCAGTCTGTGAGAGTTAGAGGCAATCAGTCTGTGAGAGAGAGACGGAATCAGTCTGTGAGAGAGGGAGAGAATCAGAGAGAGGAAATCAGTCTGAGAGAGAGAGAGAGAGGGAATCAGTCTGTGAGAGAGAGAGAGAGAGGGAATCAGTCTGTGAGAGAGAGAGAGAGAGAGAGAGAGGGGGAATCAGTCTGTGAGAGAGAGAATCAGAGAGAGGGAATCAGCCTGTGACAGAGAGAGAGAGAGAGAGGGAATCAGTCTGTCAGAGAGAGAGAGAATCAGAGAGAGGGAGTCAGTCTGTGAGAGTTAGAGGCAATCAGTCTGTGAGAGAGAGACGGAATCAGTCTGTGAGAGAGAGAGGGAATCAGTTTGTCAGAGAGAGAGAGGGAATCAGGGCGTGTGAGAGAGAGAGAGAGAGGGAATCAGTCTCTGAGAGAGAGAGAGGGAATCAGTCTGTGAGGAGAGAGAATCAGAGAGGGAATCAGTCTGTGAGAGAGAGAGGGAATCAGTCTGTGAGAGAGACAGACAGAGGGAATCAGTCTGTGTGAGACAGAGAATCAAGAGAGGGAATCAGTCTGTGAGAGAGAGAGAGGGAATCAGTCTGTGAGAGAGAGAGAGAGTGAATCAATCTGTGAGAGAGAGAGAGTGGATCAGTCTGTGAGAGAGAGAGAGGGAATCAGTCTGTGAGAGAGAGAGAGAATCAGTCTGTGAGAGATAGAGAGGGAATCAGTCTGTGAGAGAGAGAGGAAATCAGTCTGTGAGAGAGAGAGAGTGAATCAGTCTGTGTGAGAGAGTGGGAATCAGTCTGTGAGAGAGAGAGAATCAGAGAGAGGGAGTCAGTCTGTGAGAGAGAGAGGCAATCAGTCTGTGAGAGAGAGACGGAATCAGTCTGTGAGAGAGGGAGAGAATCAGAGAGAGGAAATGAGTCTGAGAGAGAGAGAGAGAGGGAATCAGTCTGTGAGAGAGAGAGAGAGGGAATCAGTCTGTGAGAGAGAGAGAACCCGAGAGAGGGAATCAGTCTGTGAGAGAGAGAGAGGGAATCAGTCTGTGAGAGAGAGAGAGAGAGGGAATCAGTCTGTGAGAGAGAGAGAGGGAATCAGACTGAGAGAGAGAGAGAATCAGTCTGTGAGAGAGAGAGAGAGGGAATCAGTCTGAAAGAGAGAGAGAGAGGGAATAAGTCTGTGAGTGAGAGAGAGGGAATCAGTCTGTGTGATAGAGAGAGAGAGGGAATCAGTCTGTGAGAGAGAAAGAGAATCAGTCTGTGAGAGAGAGAGAGGGAATCAGTCTGTGTGATAGAGAGAGAGAGGGAATCAGTCTGTGAGAGAGAAAGAGAATCAGTCTGTGAGAGAGAGAGAGGGAATCTGCCTGTGAGTGAGAGAGAGAGAGAGAGCAAATCAGTCTGTGAGAGAGAGAGAGGGAATCAGACTGTGAGAGAGAGAGAATCAGTCTGTGAGAGAGAGAGAGAGAGAGAGAGGGAATCAGTCTGTGAGAGAGAGAGAGAGAGAGGGAAACAGTCTGTGTGAGAGAGAGAGGGAATCAGTCTGTGTGAGAGAGAGAGAATCAGTCTGTGAGAGAGAGAGAGGGAATCAGTCTGAGAGAGAGAGAGAGAATCAGAGAGAGGGAATCAGTCTGTCAGAGAGAGAGAGTGAATCAGTCTGTGAGAGAAAGAGAATCCGAGAGAGGGAATCAGTCTGTGAGAGAGAGAGAGAGAATCAGTCTGTGAGAGAGAGAGAGAGAGGGAATCAGTCTGTGAGAGAGAGAGAGGGAATCAGACTGAGAGAGAGAGAGAATCAGTCTGTGAGAGAGAGAGAGAGGGAATCAGTCTGAAAGAGAGAGAGAGAGGGAATAAGTCTGTGAGTGAGAGAGAGGGAATCAGTCTGTGTGATAGAGAGAGAGAGGGAATCAGTCTGTGAGAGAGAAAGAGAATCAGTCTGTGAGAGAGAGAGAGGGAATCAGTCTGTGAGAGAGAGAGGGAATCAGTCTGTGAGTGAGAGAGAGGGAATCAGTCTGTGAGAGAGAGAGAGAATCAGTCTGTGAGAGAGAGAGAGAGAGGGAATAAGTCTGTGAGAGAGAGAGAGAATCAGAGGGAGGGAATCAGTCTGTGTGAGAGAGAGAGAATCAGTCTGTGAGAGAGAGAGAGAGGGAATCAGTCTGTGAGACAGAGAGAGAATCAGAGAGAGGGAATCAGCCTGTGAGAGAGAGAGAGAGGGAATCAGTCTGTGAGAGAGAGAGAGGGAATCAGTCTGTGAGAGAGAGAGAGAATCAGTCTGTGAGAGAGAGAGAGGGAATAAGTCTGTGAGAGAGAGAGAGAATCAGAGGGAGGGAATCAGTCTGTGAGAGAGAGAGAGAATCAGTCTGTGAGAGAGAGAGAGAGGGAATCAGTCTGTGAGACAGAGATAGAATCAGTCTGTGAGAGAGAGATAATCAGAGAGGGAATCAGTCTGTGTGAGAGAGAGAGTGGGAATCAGTCTGTGAGAGAGTGAGAGAATCAGTCTTTGAGAGAGAGATTCAGAGAGATGGAATCAGCCTGTGAGAGAGAGAGGGAATCAGTCTGTGTGAGAGAGAGAGGGAATCAGTCTGTGAGAGAGAGAGAGAGAGGGAATCAGTCTGTGAGAGAGAGAGAGAATCAGTCTGTGAGAGAATCAGAGAGAGGGAATCAGTCTGTGAGAGAGGGAGAGGGAATCAGTCTGTGAGAGAGAGAGAATCAGAGAGAGGGAATCAGTGCGAGAGAGAGAAAGAGAGGGAATCGGTCTGTGAGAGAGAGAGAATCAGAGAGAGGGAATCAGTCTGTGAGAGAGAGAGAGAGGGAATCAGTCTGTGAGAGAGAGAGAGAGAGAGAGAGGGAATCAGTCTGTGAGAGAGAGAATCAGAGAGAGGGAATCAGCCTGTGACAGAGAGAGAGGGAATCAGTCTGTGAGAGAGAGAGAGAATCAGAGAGAGGGAGTCAGTCTGTGAGAGTTAGAGGCAATCAGTCTGTGAGAGAGAGACGGAATCAGTCTGTGAGAGAGGGAGAGAATCAGAGAGAGGAAATCAGTCTGAGAGAGAGAGAGAGAGGGAATCAGTCTGTGAGAGAGAGAGAGAGGGAATCAGACAGAGAGAGAGAATCAGTCTGTGAGAGAGAGAGAGAGGGAATCAGTCTGTGAGAGAGAGAGGGAATCAGTCTGTGTGAGAGAGAGAGAGGAAATCAGTCTGAGTTAGAGCAGGAATCAGTCCGTGTGAGAGAGGGAATCTGTCTGTGAGAGAGAGAGAGAATCAGTCTGTGAGAGAGAGAGAGAGGGAATCAGTCTGTGAGAGAGAGAGAGAGAGGGAATCAGTCTGTGAGAGAGAGAGAGAGAGAGGAATCAGTCTGTGAAAGAGAGAGAGAATCAGAGAGAGGGAATCAGTCTGTGAGAGAGAGAGAGGGAATCAGTCTGTGAGAGAGAGAGGGAATCAGTCTGTGAGAGAGAGAGAGGGAATCAGTCTGTGTGAGAGAGAGAGGGAATCAGTCTGTGTGAGAGAGAGAGGGGGAATCAGTCTGTGAGAGAGAGACGGAATCAGTCTGTGAGAGAGAGAGTGAATCAGTCTGTGAGAGAGAAGGAATCAGTCTGTGAGAGAGATAGAGGGAATCAGTCTGTGAGAGAGAGAATCAGAGAGCGGGAATCAGTCTGTGTGAGAGAGAGAGAGAGAGGGAATCAGTCTGTGAGAGAGAGAGAGAGATTGATTCAGTCTGTGAGAGAGAGAGGGAATCAGTCTGTGAGAGAGAGAGAGAGGGAATCAGTCTGTGAGAGAGAGAGAGAGGGAATCAGTCTGTGAGAGAGAGAGAGAATCAGTCTGTGAGAGAGAGAGAGGGAATAAGTCTGTGAGAGAGAGAGAGAATCAGTCTGTGAGAGAGAGAGAGAGAGGGAATAAGTCTGTGAGAGAGAGAGAATCAGAGGGAGGGAATCAGTCTGTGAGAGAGAGAGAGAATCAGTCTGTGAGAAAGAGAGTGAGGAAATCAGTCTGTGAGAGAGAGAGGGAATCAGTTTGTCAGAGAGAGAGAGGGAATCAGGGCGTGTGAGAGAGAGAGAGAGAGAGAGGGAATCAGTCTGTGAGAGAGAGAATCAGAGAGAGGGAATCAGCCTGTGACAGAGAGAGAGAGAGAGAGAGAGGGAATCAGTCTGTGAGAGAGAGAGAGATTCAGAGAGAGGGAATCAGTCTGTGAGAGAGAGAGAGAGGGAATCAGTCTGTGAGAGAGAGAGGGAATCAGTCTGTGAGAGAGAGAATCAGAGAGAGTGAATCTGCCTGTGAGAGAGAGAGAGAGGGGGAACCAGTCTGTGAGAGAGAGAGAGAATCAGTCTGTGAGAGAGAGAGAGGGAATCAGTCTGTGAGAGAGAGAGGGAATCAGTTTGTCAGAGAGAGAGAGGGAATCAGGGCGTGTGAGAGAGAGAGAGAGAGAGAGGGAATCAGTCTGTGAGAGAAAGAATCAGAGAGAGGGAATCAGCCTGTGACAGAGAGAGAGAGAGAGAGAGGGAATCAGTCTGTGAGAGAGAGAGAGAATCAGAGAGAGGGAGTCAGTCTGTGAGAGTTAGAGGCAATCAGTCTGTGAGAGAGAGACAGAATCAGTCTGTGAGAGAGGGAGAGAATCAGAGAGAGGAAATCAGTCTGAGAGAGAGAGAGAGAGGGAATCAGTCTGTGAGAGAGAGAGAGAGGGAATCAGTCTGTGAGAGAGAGAGAGAGAGAGGGGGAATCAGTCTGTGAGAGAGAGAATCAGAGAGAGGGAATCAGCCTGTGACAGAGAGAGAGAGAGAGAGGGAATCAGTCTGTCAGAGAGAGAGAGAATCAGAGAGAGGGAGTCAGTCTGTGAGAGTTAGAGGCAATCAGTCTGTGAGAGAGAGACGGAATCAGTCTGTGAGAGAGAGAGGGAATCAGTTTGTCCGACAGAGATAGGGAATCAGGGCGTGTGAGAGAGAGAGAGAGAGGGAATCAGTCTCTGAGAGAGAGAGAGGGAATCAGTCTGTGAGGAGAGAGAATCAGAGAGGGAATCAGTCTGTGAGAGAGAGAGGGAATCAGTCTGTGAGAGAGACAGACAGAGGGAATCAGTCTGTGTGAGACAGAGAATCAGAGAGAGGGAATCAGTCTGTGAGAGAGAGAGAGAATCAGTCTGTGAGAGAGAGAGGGAATCAGTCTGTGAGAGAGAGAGGGAATCAGTCTGTGAGAGAGAGAGAGAGAGAGGGAATCAGTCTGTGAGAGAGGGAGAGAATCAGAGAGAGGGAATCAGTCTGTGTGAGAGAGAGAGGGAATCAGTCTGTGAGAGAGAGAGAATCAGAGAGGGGGACTCAGTCTGTGAGAGAGAGAGAGGGAATCAGTCTGTGAGAGAGGGAGAGGGAATCAGTCTGTGAGAGAGAGAGGGAATCAGAGAGAGGGAATCAGTCTGAGAGAGAGAGAGAGTGAATCAGTCTGTGAGAGAGAGAGGGAATCAGTCTGTGAGAGAGAGAGGGAATCAGTCTGTGAGAGAGAGAGAGGGAATCAGTCTGTGAGAGAGAGAATCAGAGAGAGGGAATCAGTCTGTGAGAGAGAGAGAGAGGGAATCAGTCTGTGAGAGAGGGAGAGAATCAGAGAGAGGGAATCAGTCTGTGAGAAAGAGAGGGAATCAGTCTGTGTGAGAGAGAGAGAGGGAATCAGTCTGTGAGAGAGAGAGGGAATCAGTCTGTGAGAGAGAGAGGGAATCAGTCTGTGAGAGAGAGAAACAGAGAGAGGGAATCAGTCTGTGTGAGAGAGAGAGAGAGAGAGAGAGAATCAGTCTGTGAGAGAGAGAGAGAGGGAATCAGTCTGTGAGAGAGAGAGGGAATCAGTCTGTGAGAGAGAGAGAGAGGGAATCAGTCTGTGAGAGAGAGAGAGGGAATCAGTCTGTGAGAGAGAGAGAGAGGGAATCTGTCTGTGAGAGAGAGAGTGAATCAGTCTGTGAGAGAGAGAGGGAATCAGTCTGTGAGAGAGAGAGAGGGAATCAGTCTGTGAGAGAGATAGAGAGGAAATCAGTCTGTGAGAGAGAGAGAATCAGAGAGGGGGAATCAGTCTGTGAGAGAGAGAGAGGGAATCAGTCTGTGAGAGAGAGAGGGAATCAGTCTGTGAGAGAGAGAATCAGAGAGAGGGAATCAGTCTGTGAGAGAGAGAGAGAGGGAATCAGTCTGTGAGAGAGAGAGGGAATCAGTCTGTGAGAGAGAGAGGGAATCAGTCTGTGAGAGAGATAGAGAGGAAATCAGTCTGTGAGAGAGAGAGAATCAGAGAGAGGGAATCAGTCTGTGAGAGAGAGAGAGAGGGAATCAGTCTGTGAGAGAGAGAGGGAATCAGTCTGTGAGAGAGAGAATCAGAGAGAGGGAATCAGTCTGTGAGAGAAGGAGAGAATCAGAGAGAGGGAATCAGTCTGTGAGAGAGAGAGAGGGAATCAGTCTGTGAGAGTGAGAGTGAATCAGAGAGAGGGAATCAGTCTGTGAGAGAGAGAGAGAGGGAATCAGTCTGTGAGAGAGAGAGTGAATCAGTCTCTGAGAGAGAGAGTGAGGGAATCAGTCTGTGAGAGAGGGAGAGAATCAGAGAGAGGGAATCAGTCTGTGAGAGAGAGAGAGAGGGAATCAGTCTGTGAGAGAGAGAGTGAATCAGTCTGTGAGAGAGAGAGTGAATCAGTCTGTGAGAGAGAATCAGAGAGAGGGAATCAGTCTGGGAGAGAGAGAGGGAATCAGTCTGTGAGAGAGAGAGGGAATCAGTCTGTGAGAGAGAGAATCAGAGAGAGGGAATCAGTCTGTGAGAGAGAGAGAGGGAATCAGTCTGTGAGAGAGAGAATCAGAGAGAGGGAATCAGTCTGTGAGAGAGAGAGAGAGGGAATCAGTCTGTGAGAGAGAGAGGGAATCAGTCTGTGAGAGAGAGAGAATCAGAGAGAGGGAATCAGTCTGTGAGAGAGGGAGAGTGAATCAGTCTGTGAGAGAGAGAGGGAATCAGAGAGAGGGAATCAGTCTGTGAGAGAGAGTGAATCAGTCTGTGAGAGAGAGAGGGAATCAGTCTGTGAGAGAGAGAGGGAATCAGTCTGTGAGAGAGAGAGAGGGAATCAGTCTGTGAGAGAGAGAATCAGAGAGAGGGAATCAGTCTGTGAGAGAGAGAGAGAGGGAATCAGTCTGTGAGAGAGAGGGAATCAGAGAGGGAATCAGTCTGTGAGAAAGAGAGGGAATCAGTCTGTGAGAGAGAGAGAGGGAATCAGTCTGTGAGAGAGAGAGGGAATCAGTCTGTGAGAGAGAGAGGGAATCAGTCTGTGAGAGAGAGAGAGGGAATCAGTCTGTGAGAGAGAGAATCAGAGAGAGGGAATCAGTCTGTGAGAGAGAGAGAGAGAGAGAATCAGTCTGTGAGAGAGAGAGGAGAGAATCAGTCTGTGAGAGAGGGAGAGAATCAGAGAGAGGGAATCAGTCTGTGAGAGAGAGAGAGGGAATCAGTCTGTGAGAGAGTGTGAGGGAATCAGTCTGTGAGAGAGGGAGAGAATCAGAGAGAGGGAATCAGTCTGTGAGAGAGAGAGAGGGAATCAGTCTGTGAGAGAGAGAGGGAATCAGTCTGTGAGAGAGAGAGAGAGGGAATCAGTCTGTGAGAGAGAGAGAGAGAGGGAATCAGTCTGTGAGAGAGAGAGAGAGGGAATCAGTCGGTGAGAGAGAGAGTGAATCAGTCTGTGAGAGAGAGAGGGAATCAGTCTGTGAGAGAGAGAGGGAATCAGTCTGTGAGAGAGATAGAGAGGGAATCAGTCTGAGAGAGAGAGAATCAGAGAGAGGGAATCAGTCTGTGAAAGAGAGAGAGAGAGGGAATCAGTCTGTGAGAGAGAGAGGGAATCAGTCTGTGAGAGAGAGAATCAGAGAGAGGGAATCAGTCTGGGAGAGAGAGAGGGAATCAGTCTGTGAGAGAGAGAATCAGAGAGAGGGAATCAGTCTGTGAGAGAGAGAGGGAATCAGTCTGTGAGAGAGAGAATCAGAGAGAGGGAATCAGTCTGTGAGAGAGAGAGAGGGAATCAGTCTGTGAGAGAGAGAGGGAATCAGTCTGTGAGAGAGAGAGGGAATCAGTCTGTGAGAGAGAGAGGGAATCAGTCTGTGAGAGAGAGAATCAGAGAGAGGGAATCAGTCTGTGAGAGAGAGAGAGTGAATCAGTCTGTGAGAGAGAGAGGGAATCAGTCTGTGAGAGAGAGTGAGGGAATCAGTCTGTGAGAGAGGGAGATAATCAGAGAGGGAATCAGTCTGTGAGAGAGAGAGGAATCAGTCTGTGAGAGAAAGAGGGAATCAGTCTGTGAGAGAGAGAGAATCAGAGAGAGGGAATCAGTCTGTGAGAGAGAGAGAGGGAGGGAATCAGTCTGTGAGAGAGAGAATCAGAGAGAGGGAATCAGTCTGTGAGAGAGGGAGAGAATCAGAGAGAGGGAATCAGTCTGTGAGAGAGAGAGAGAGGGAATCAGTCTGTGAGAGAGAGAGTGAATCAGTCTGTGAGAGAGAGAGACGGAATCAGTCTGTGAGAGAGAGAGAGAGAATCAGTCTGTGAGAGAGAGAGTGAGGGAATCAGTCTGTGAGAGAGGGAGAGAATCAGAGAGAGGGAATCAGTCTGTGAGAGAGAGAGAGGGAATCATTCTGTGAGAGAGAGTGAATCAGCGAGAGGGAATCAGTCTGTGAGAGAGAGAGAGAGGGAATCAGTCTGTGAGAGAGAGAGTGAATCAGTCTGTGAGAGAGAGAGTGAGGGAATCAGTCTGTGAGAGAGGGAGAGAATCAGAGAGAGGGAATCAGTCTGGGAGAGAGAGAGGGAATCAGTCTGTGAGAGAGAGAGTGAGGGAATCAGTCTGTGAGAGAGGGAGAGAATCAGAGAGAGGGAATCAGTCTGTGAGAGAGAGAGAGAGGGAATCAGTCTGAGAGAGAGAGTGAATCAGTCTGTGAGAGAGAGAGGGAATCAGTCTGTGAGAGGGAGAGGGAATCAGTCTGTGAGAGAGAGAGGGAATCAGTCTGTGAGAGAGAGGGAATCAGTCTGTGAGAGAGAGAGGGAGGGAATCAGTCTGTGAGAGAGGGAGAGAATCAGAGAGAGGTAATCAGCCTGTGCGAGAGAGAGAAAGAGAGGGTATCAGTCTGTGAGAGAGAGAGAATCAGAGAGAGGGAATCAGTCTGTGAGAGAGAGAATCAGAGAGAGGGAATCAGCCTGTGACAGAGAGAGAGAGAGAGCGAATCAGTCTGTGAGAGAGAGAGAGAATCAGAGAGAGGGAATCAGTCTGTGAGAGAGAGAGAGAGAGGGAATCAGTCTGTGAAAGAGAGAGAGAGAGAGAGAGAATCAGTCTGTGAGAGAGAGAATCAGAGAGAGGGAATCAGTCTGTGAGAGAGAGAGAGAATCAGAGAGAGGGAATCAGTCTGTGAGAGAGAGAGAGAGGGAATCAGTCTGCGAGAGAGAGAGTGAATCAGTCTGTGAGAGAGAGGGAATCAGTCTGTGTGAGAGAGAGAGGGAATCAGTCTGCGAGAGAGAGAATTAGAGAGAGGGAATCAGTCTGTGAGAGAGAGGGAATCAGTCTGTGAGAGAGGGAGAGAATCAGAGAGAGGGAATCAGTCTGTGAGAGAGAGAGAGGGAATCAGTCTGTGAGAGAGAGAGTGAATCAGTCTGTGAGAGAGAGGGAATCAGTCTGTGTGAGAGAGAGAGGGAATCAGTCTGCGAGAGAGAGAATTAGAGATAGGGAATCAGTCTGTGAGAGAGAGAGGGAATCAGTCTGTGAGAGAGAGAGAGAGAGGGAATCAGTCTGTGAGAGAGAGAGAGAGGGAATCAGTCTGTGAGAGAGAGAATCAGAGAGAGGGAATCAGTCTTTGAGAGAGAGAGAGTGAATCATTCTGTGAGAGAGAGAGAGGGAATCAGTCTGTGAGAGAGGGAGAGAATCAGAGAGAGGGAATCAGTCTGTGAGAGAGAGAGAGAGGGAATCAGTCTGTGAGAGAGAGAGTGAATCAGTCTGAGAGAGAGAGGGAATCAGTCTGTGAGAGGCAGAGGGAATCAGTCTGTGAGAGAGAGAGAGGGAATCAGTCTGTGAGAGAGAGAGAGGGAAACAGTCTGTGAGAGAGAGAGAGGGAATCAGTCTGTGAGAGAGACAGAGAGAGAGAGGGAATCAGTCTGTGAGAGAGAAGGAATCAGTCTGTGTGAGAGAGAGAGGGAATCAGTCTGTGAGAGAGAGAGAGGGAATCAGTCTGTGTGAGAGAGAGAGGGGGAATCAGTCTGTGAGAGAGAGAGGGAATCAGTCTGTGAGAGAGAGAGAGAGAGGGAATCAGTCTGAGAGAGAGCGGGAATCAGTCCGTGTGAGAGAGGGAATCAGTCTGTGAGAGAGAGAGAATCAGTCTGTGAGAGAGAGAGAGGGAATCAGTCTGTGAGAGAGAGAGAGAGAGGGAATCAGTCTGTGAGAGAGAGAGAGAGGGAATCAGACAGAGAGAGAGAATCAGTCTGTGAGAGAGAGAGAGAGGGAATCAGTCTGTGAGAGAGAGAGGGAATCAGTCTGTGTGAGAGAGAGAGAGAGAGGAAATCAGTCTGAGTTAGAGCAGGAATCAGTCCGTGTGAGAGAGGGAATCAGTCTGTGAGAGAGAGAGAGAATCAGTCTGTGAGAGAGAGAGAGAGGGAATCAGTCTGTGAGAGAGAGAGAGAGAGGGAATCAGTCTGTGAGAGAGAGAGAGAGGGAATCAGTCTGTGAGAGAGAGAGGGAATCAGTCTGTGAGAGAGAGAGAGGGAATCAGTCTGGGTGAGAGAGAGAGGGAATCAGTCTGTGTGAGAGAGAGAGGGGGAATCAGTCTGTGAGAGAGAGACGGAATCAGTCTGTGAGAGAGAGAGTGAATCAGTCTGTGAGAGAGAGGGAATCAGTCTGTGAGAGAGATAGAGGGAATCAGTCTGTGAGAGAGAGAATCAGAGAGCGGGAATCAGTCTGTGTGAGAGAGAGAGAGGGAATCAGTCTGTGAGAGAGAGAGAGAGATTGATTCAGTCTGTGAGAGAGAGAGGGAATCAGTCTGTGAGAGAGAGAGAGAGGGAATCAGTCTGTGAGAGAGAGAGAGAGGGAATCAGTCTGTGAGAGAGAGAGAATCAGTCTGTGAGAGAGAGAGAGAGAGGGAATAAGCCTGTGAGAGAGAGAGAGAATCAGTCTGTGAGAGAGAGAGAGAGGGAATAAGTCTGTGAGAGAGAGAATCAGAGGGAGGGAATCAGTCTGTGAGAGAGAGAGAGAATCAGTCTGTGAGAAAGAGAGTGAGGAAATCAGTCTGTGAGACAGGGAGAGAATCAGAGAGAGGGAATCAGTCTGTGAGAGAGAGAGAGGGAATCAGTCTGTGAGAGAGAGAGAGAATCAGTCTGTGAGAGAGAGAGAATCAGAGAGGGAATCAGTCTGTGTGAGAGAGAGAGAGGGAATCAGTCTCTGAGAGAAAGAATCAGAGAGAGGGAATCAGCCTGTGAGAGAGAGAGAGAATCAGTCTGTGAGAGAGAGAATCAGAGAGAGGGAATCAGTCTGTGAGAGAGAGAATCAGAGAGAGGGAATCAGTCTGTGAGAGAGAGAGAGGGAATCAGTCTGTGAGAGAGAGAGAGAGAGAGGGAATCAGTCTGTGAGAGAGAGAATCAGAGAGAGGGAATCAGCCTGTGACAGAGAGAGAGAGAGAGAGGGAATCAGTCTGTGAGAGAGAGAGAGATTCAGAGAGAGGGAATCAGTCTGTGAGAGAGAGAGAGAGGGAATCAGTCTGTGAGAGAGAGAGGGAATCAGTCTGTGAGAGAGAGAATCAGAGAGAGTGAATCTGCCTGTGAGAGAGAGAGAGAGAGGGAACCAGTCTGTGAGAGAGAGAGAGAATCAGTCTGTGAGAGAGAGAGAGGGAATCAGTCTGTGAGAGAGAGAGGGAATCAGTTTGTCAGAGAGAGAGAGGGAATCAGGGCGTGTGAGAGAGAGAGAGAGAGAGAGGGAATCAGTCTGTGAGAGAGAGAATCAGAGAGATGGAATCAGCCTGTGACAGAGAGAGAGAGAGAGAGGGAATCAGTCTGTGAGAGAGAGAGAGAATCAGAGAGAGGGAGTCAGTCTGTGAGAGTTAGAGGCAATCAGTCTGTGAGAGAGAGACGGAATCAGTCTGTGAGAGAGGGAGAGAATCAGAGAGAGGAAATCAGTCTGAGAGAGAGAGAGAGAGGGAATCAGTCTGTGAGAGAGAGAGAGAGAGGGAATCAGTCTGTGAGAGAGAGAGAGAGAGAGAGAGAGGGGGAATCAGTCTGTGAGAGAGAGAATCAGAGAGAGGGAATCAGCCTGTGACAGAGAGAGAGAGAGAGAGGGAATCAGTCTGTCAGAGAGAGAGAGAATCAGAGAGAGGGAGTCAGTCTGTGAGAGTTAGAGGCAATCAGTCTGTGAGAGAGAGACGGAATCAGTCTGTGAGAGAGAGAGGGAATCAGTTTGTCAGAGAGAGAGAGGGAATCAGGGCGTGTGAGAGAGAGAGAGAGAGGGAATCAGTCTCTGAGAGAGAGAGAGGGAATCAGTCTGTGAGGAGAGAGAATCAGAGAGGGAATCAGTCTGTGAGAGAGAGAGGGAATCAGTCTGTGAGAGAGACAGACAGAGGGAATCAGTCTGTGTGAGACAGAGAATCAAGAGAGGGAATCAGTCTGTGAGAGAGAGAGAGGGAATCAGTCTGTGAGAGAGAGAGAGAGTGAATCAATCTGTGAGAGAGAGAGAGTGGATCAGTCTGTGAGAGAGAGAGAGGGAATCAGTCTGTGAGAGAGAGAGAGAATCAGTCTGTGAGAGATAGAGAGGGAATCAGTCTGTGAGAGAGAGAGGAAATCAGTCTGTGAGAGAGAGAGAGTGAATCAGTCTGTGTGAGAGAGTGGGAATCAGTCTGTGAGAGAGAGAGAATCAGAGAGAGGGAGTCAGTCTGTGAGAGAGAGAGGCAATCAGTCTGTGAGAGAGAGACGGAATCAGTCTGTGAGAGAGGGAGAGAATCAGAGAGAGGAAATGAGTCTGAGAGAGAGAGAGAGAGGGAATCAGTCTGTGAGAGAGAGAGAGAGGGAATCAGTCTGTGAGAGAGAGAGAACCCGAGAGAGGGAATCAGTCTGTGAGAGAGAGAGAGGGAATCAGTCTGTGAGAGAGAGAGAGAGAGGGAATCAGTCTGTGAGAGAGAGAGAGGGAATCAGACTGAGAGAGAGAGAGAATCAGTCTGTGAGAGAGAGAGAGAGGGAATCAGTCTGAAAGAGAGAGAGAGAGGGAATAAGTCTGTGAGTGAGAGAGAGGGAATCAGTCTGTGTGATAGAGAGAGAGAGGGAATCAGTCTGTGAGAGAGAAAGAGAATCAGTCTGTGAGAGAGAGAGAGGGAATCAGTCTGTGTGATAGAGAGAGAGAGGGAATCAGTCTGTGAGAGAGAAA
Source organism: Scyliorhinus torazame (assembly GCF_047496885.1). Classification (NCBI taxonomy): domain Eukaryota; kingdom Metazoa; phylum Chordata; class Chondrichthyes; order Carcharhiniformes; family Scyliorhinidae; genus Scyliorhinus; species Scyliorhinus torazame. Next base: position 71,546,309 of record NC_092719.1, on the reverse strand, counting down.
GAGAATCAGTCTGTGAGAGAGAGAGAGGGAATCTGCCTGTGAGTGAGAGAGAGAGAGAGAGCAAATCAGTCTGTGAGAGAGAGAGAGGGAATCAGACTGTGAGAGAGAGAGAATCAGTCTGTGAGAGAGAGAGAGAGGGAATCAGTCTGTGAGAGAGAGAGAGAGAGAGGGAAACAGTCTGTGTGAGAGAGAGAGGGAATCAGTCTGTGTGAGAGAGAGAGAATCAGTCTGTGAGAGAGAGAGAGGGAATCAGTCTGAGAGAGAGAGAGAGAATCAGAGAGAGGGAATCAGTCTGTCAGAGAGAGAGAGTGAATCAGTCTGTGAGAGAAAGAGAATCCGAGAGAGGGAATCAGTCTGTGAGAGAGAGAGAGAGAATCAGTCTGTGAGAGAGAGAGAGAGAGGGAATCAGTCTGTGAGAGAGAGAGAGGGAATCAGACTGAGAGAGAGAGAGAATCAGTCTGTGAGAGAGAGAGAGAGGGAATCAGTCTGAAAGAGAGAGAGAGAGGGAATAAGTCTGTGAGTGAGAGAGAGGGAATCAGTCTGTGTGATAGAGAGAGAGAGGGAATCAGTCTGTGAGAGAGAAAGAGAATCAGTCTGTGAGAGAGAGAGAGGGAATCAGTCTGTGAGAGAGAGAGGGAATCAGTCTGTGAGTGAGAGAGAGGGAATCAGTCTGTGAGAGAGAGAGAGAATCAGTCTGTGAGAGAGAGAGAGAGAGGGAATAAGTCTGTGAGAGAGAGAGAGAATCAGAGGGAGGGAATCAGTCTGTGTGAGAGAGAGAGAATCAGTCTGTGAGAGAGAGAGAGAGGGAATCAGTCTGTGAGACAGAGAGAGAATCAGAGAGAGGGAATCAGCCTGTGAGAGAGAGAGAGAGGGAATCAGTCTGTGAGAGAGAGAGAGGGAATCAGTCTGTGAGAGAGAGAGAGAATCAGTCTGTGAGAGAGAGAGAGGGAATAAGTCTGTGAGAGAGAGAGAGAATCAGAGGGAGGGAATCAGTCTGTGAGAGAGAGAGAGAATCAGTCTGTGAGAGAGAGAGAGAGGGAATCAGTCTGTGAGACAGAGATAGAATCAGTCTGTGAGAGAGAGATAATCAGAGAGGGAATCAGTCTGTGTGAGAGAGAGAGTGGGAATCAGTCTGTGAGAGAGTGAGAGAATCAGTCTTTGAGAGAGAGATTCAGAGAGATGGAATCAGCCTGTGAGAGAGAGAGGGAATCAGTCTGTGTGAGAGAGAGAGGGAATCAGTCTGTGAGAGAGAGAGAGAGAGGGAATCAGTCTGTGAGAGAGAGAGAGAATCAGTCTGTGAGAGAATCAGAGAGAGGGAATCAGTCTGTGAGAGAGGGAGAGGGAATCAGTCTGTGAGAGAGAGAGAATCAGAGAGAGGGAATCAGTGCGAGAGAGAGAAAGAGAGGGAATCGGTCTGTGAGAGAGAGAGAATCAGAGAGAGGGAATCAGTCTGTGAGAGAGAGAGAGAGGGAATCAGTCTGTGAGAGAGAGAGAGAGAGAGAGAGGGAATCAGTCTGTGAGAGAGAGAATCAGAGAGAGGGAATCAGCCTGTGACAGAGAGAGAGGGAATCAGTCTGTGAGAGAGAGAGAGAATCAGAGAGAGGGAGTCAGTCTGTGAGAGTTAGAGGCAATCAGTCTGTGAGAGAGAGACGGAATCAGTCTGTGAGAGAGGGAGAGAATCAGAGAGAGGAAATCAGTCTGAGAGAGAGAGAGAGAGGGAATCAGTCTGTGAGAGAGAGAGAGAGGGAATCAGACAGAGAGAGAGAATCAGTCTGTGAGAGAGAGAGAGAGGGAATCAGTCTGTGAGAGAGAGAGGGAATCAGTCTGTGTGAGAGAGAGAGAGGAAATCAGTCTGAGTTAGAGCAGGAATCAGTCCGTGTGAGAGAGGGAATCTGTCTGTGAGAGAGAGAGAGAATCAGTCTGTGAGAGAGAGAGAGAGGGAATCAGTCTGTGAGAGAGAGAGAGAGAGGGAATCAGTCTGTGAGAGAGAGAGAGAGAGAGGAATCAGTCTGTGAAAGAGAGAGAGAATCAGAGAGAGGGAATCAGTCTGTGAGAGAGAGAGAGGGAATCAGTCTGTGAGAGAGAGAGGGAATCAGTCTGTGAGAGAGAGAGAGGGAATCAGTCTGTGTGAGAGAGAGAGGGAATCAGTCTGTGTGAGAGAGAGAGGGGGAATCAGTCTGTGAGAGAGAGACGGAATCAGTCTGTGAGAGAGAGAGTGAATCAGTCTGTGAGAGAGAAGGAATCAGTCTGTGAGAGAGATAGAGGGAATCAGTCTGTGAGAGAGAGAATCAGAGAGCGGGAATCAGTCTGTGTGAGAGAGAGAGAGAGAGGGAATCAGTCTGTGAGAGAGAGAGAGAGATTGATTCAGTCTGTGAGAGAGAGAGGGAATCAGTCTGTGAGAGAGAGAGAGAGGGAATCAGTCTGTGAGAGAGAGAGAGAGGGAATCAGTCTGTGAGAGAGAGAGAGAATCAGTCTGTGAGAGAGAGAGAGGGAATAAGTCTGTGAGAGAGAGAGAGAATCAGTCTGTGAGAGAGAGAGAGAGGGAATAAGTCTGTGAGAGAGAGAGAATCAGAGGGAGGGAATCAGTCTGTGAGAGAGAGAGAGAATCAGTCTGTGAGAAAGAGAGTGAGGAAATCAGTCTGTGAGAGAGAGAGGGAATCAGTTTGTCAGAGAGAGAGAGGGAATCAGGGCGTGTGAGAGAGAGAGAGAGAGAGAGGGAATCAGTCTGTGAGAGAGAGAATCAGAGAGAGGGAATCAGCCTGTGACAGAGAGAGAGAGAGAGAGAGGGAATCAGTCTGTGAGAGAGAGAGAGATTCAGAGAGAGGGAATCAGTCTGTGAGAGAGAGAGAGAGGGAATCAGTCTGTGAGAGAGAGAGGGAATCAGTCTGTGAGAGAGAGAATCAGAGAGAGTGAATCTGCCTGTGAGAGAGAGAGAGAGGGGGAACCAGTCTGTGAGAGAGAGAGAGAATCAGTCTGTGAGAGAGAGAGAGGGAATCAGTCTGTGAGAGAGAGAGGGAATCAGTTTGTCAGAGAGAGAGAGGGAATCAGGGCGTGTGAGAGAGAGAGAGAGAGAGAGGGAATCAGTCTGTGAGAGAGAGAATCAGAGAGAGGGAATCAGCCTGTGACAGAGAGAGAGAGAGAGAGAGGGAATCAGTCTGTGAGAGAGAGAGAGAATCAGAGAGAGGGAGTCAGTCTGTGAGAGTTAGAGGCAATCAGTCTGTGAGAGAGAGACAGAATCAGTCTGTGAGAGAGGGAGAGAATCAGAGAGAGGAAATCAGTCTGAGAGAGAGAGAGAGAGGGAATCAGTCTGTGAGAGAGAGAGAGAGGGAATCAGTCTGTGAGAGAGAGAGAGAGAGAGGGGGAATCAGTCTGTGAGAGAGAGAATCAGAGAGAGGGAATCAGCCTGTGACAGAGAGAGAGAGAGAGAGGGAATCAGTCTGTCAGAGAGAGAGAGAATCAGAGAGAGGGAGTCAGTCTGTGAGAGTTAGAGGCAATCAGTCTGTGAGAGAGAGACGGAATCAGTCTGTGAGAGAGAGAGGGAATCAGTTTGTCCGACAGAGATAGGGAATCAGGGCGTGTGAGAGAGAGAGAGAGAGGGAATCAGTCTCTGAGAGAGAGAGAGGGAATCAGTCTGTGAGGAGAGAGAATCAGATAGGGAATCAGTCTGTGAGAGAGAGAGGGAATCAGTCTGTGAGAGAGACAGACAGAGGGAATCAGTCTGTGTGAGACAGAGAATCAGAGAGAGGGAATCAGTCTGTGAGAGAGAGAGAGGGAATCAGTCTGTGAGAGAGAGAGAGAGTGAATCAATCTGTGAGAGAGAGAGAGTGGATCAGTCTGTGAGAGAGAGAGAGGGAATCAGTCTGTGAGAGAGAGAGAGAATCAGTCTGTGAGAGATAGAGAGGGAATCAGTCTGTGAGAGAGAGAGGAAATCAGTCTGTGAGAGAGAGAGAGGGAATCAGTCTGTGTGAGAGAGAGAGGGAATCAGTCTGTGAGAGAGAGAGAATCAGAGAGAGGGAGTCAGTCTGTGAGAGAGAGAGGCAATCAGTCTGTGAGAGAGAGACGGAATCAGTCTGTGAGAGAGGGAGAGAATCAGAGAGAGGAAATCAGTCTGAGAGAGAGAGAGAGAGGGAATCAGTCTGTGAGAGAGAGAGAGGGAATCTGCCTGTGTGAGAGAGAGAGAGAGAGAGAGCAAATCAGTCTGTGAGAGAGAGAGAGGGAATCAGACTGTGAGAGAGAGAGAATCAGTCTGTGAGAGAGAGAGAGAGAGAGAGGGAATCAGTCTGTGAGAGAGAGAGAGAGAGAGGGAAACAGTCTGTGTGAGAGAGAGAGAATCAGTCTGTGAGAGAGAGAGAGGGAATCAGTCTGAGAGAGAGAGAGAGAATCAGAGAGAGGGAATCAGTCTGTCAGAGAGAGAGAGTGAATCAGTCTGTGAGAGAAAGAGAATCCGAGAGAGGGAATCAGTCTGTGAGAGAGAGAGAGAGAATCAGTCTGTGAGAGAGAGAGAGAGAGGGAATCAGTCTGTGAGAGAGAGAGAGGGAATCAGACTGAGAGAGAGAGAGAATCAGTCTGAGAGAGAGAGAGGGGGAATCAGTCTGAAAGAGAGAGAGAGAGGGAATAAGTCTGTGAGTGAGAGAGAGGGAATCAGTCTTTGTGATAGAGAGAGAGAGGGAATCAGTCTGTGAGAGAGAAAGAGAATCAGTCTGTGAGAGAGAGAGAGGGAATCAGTCTGTGAGAGAGAGAGAGAGGGAATCAGTCTGTGAGTGAGAGAGAGGGAATCAGTCTGTGAGAGAGAGAGAGAATCAGTCTGTGAGAGAGAGAGAGAGAGGGAATAAGTCTGTGAGAGAGAGAGAGAATCAGAGGGAGGGAATCAGTCTGTGAGAGAGAGAGAGAATCAGTCTGTGAGAGAGAGAGAGGGAATCAGTCTGTGAGACAGAGAGAGAATCAGAGAGAGGGAATCAGCCTGTGAGAGAGAGAGAGAGGGAATCAGTCTGTGAGAGAGAGAGAGGGAATCAGTCTGTGAGAGAGAGAGAGAATCAGTCTGTGAGAGAGAGAGAGAGGGAATAAGTCTGTGAGAGAGAGAGAGAATCAGAGGGAGGGAATCAGTCTGTGAGAGAGAGAGAGAATCAGTCTGTGAGAGAGAGAGAGAGGGAATCAGTCTGTGAGACAGAGATAGAATCAGTCTGTGAGAGAGAGATAATCAGAGAGGGAATCAGTCTGTGTGAGAGAGAGAGTGGGAATCAGTCTGTGAGAGAGTGAGAGAATCAGTCTTTGAGAGAGAGATTCAGAGAGATGGAATCAGCCTGTGAGAGAGAGAGGGAATCAGTCTGTGTGAGAGAGAGAGGGAATCAGTCTGTGAGAGAGAGAGGGAATCAGTCTGTGAGAGAGAGAGAGAGAGGGAATCAGTCTGTGAGAGAGAGAGAGAATCAGTCTGTGAGAGAATCAGAGAGAGGGAATCAGTCTGTGAGAGAGGGAGAGGGAATCAGTCTGTGAGAGAGAGAGAATCAGAGAGAGGGTATCAGCCTGTGCGAGAGAGAGAAAGAGAGGGAATCGGTCTGTGAGAGAGAGAGAATCAGAGAGAGGGAATCAGTCTGTGAGAGAGAGAGAGAGGGAATCAGTCTGTGTGAGAGAGAGAGAGAGAGAGAGAGGGAATCAGTCTGTGAGAGAGAGAATCAGAGAGAGGGAATCAGCCTGTGACAGAGAGAGAGGGAATCAGTCTGTGAGAGAGAGAGAGAATCAGAGAGAGGGAGTCAGTCTGTGAGAGTTAGAGGCAATCAGTCTGTGAGAGAGAGACGGAATCAGTCTGTGAGAGAGGGAGAGAATCAGAGAGAGGAAATCAGTCTGAGAGAGAGAGAGAGAGGGAATCAGTCTGTGAGAGAGAGAGAGAGGGAATCAGTCTGTGAGAGAGAGAGAGAGAGAGAGGGAATCAGTCTGTGAGAGAGAGAATCAGAGAGAGGGAATCAGCCTGTGACAGAGAGAGAGAGAGAGAGGGAATCAGTCTGTGAGAGAGAGAGAGAGAATCAGAGAGAGGGAGTCAGTCTGTGAGAGTTAGAGGCAATCAGTCTGTGAGAGAGAGACGGAATCAGTCTGTGAGAGAGAGAGGGAATCAGTTTGTCAGAGAGAGAGAGGGAATCAGGGCGTGTGAGAGAGAGAGAGAGAGGGAATCAGTCTCTGAGAGAGAGAGAGGGAATCAGTCTGTGAGGAGAGAGAATCAGAGAGGGAATCAGTCTGTGAGAGAGAGAGGGAATCAGTCTGTGAGAGAGAGAGACAGAGGGAATCAGTCTGTGTGAGACTGAGAATCAGAGAGAGGGAATCAGTCTGTGAGAGAGAGAGAGGGAATCAGTCTGTGAGAGAGAGAGAGAATCAGTCTGTGAGAGATAGAGAGGGAATCAGTCTGTGAGAGAGAGAGGGAATCAGTCTGTGAGAGAGAGAGTAAATCGGTCTGTGAGAGAGAGAGAGGGAATCAGTCTGTGTGAGAGAGAGAGGGAATCAGTCTGTGAGAGAGAGAGAATCAGAGAGAGGGAGTCAGTCTGTGAGAGAGAGAGGCAATCAGTCTGTGAGAGAGAGACGGAATCAGTCTGTGAGAGAGGGAGAGAATCAGAGAGAGGAAATCAGTCTGAGAGAGAGAGAGAGAGGGAATCAGTCTGTGAGAGAGAGAGAGAGGGAATCAGTCTGTGAGAGAGAGAGAATCCGAGAGAGGGAATCTGTCTGTGAGAGAGAGAGAGGGAATCAGCCTGTGAGAGAGAGAGAGAGAGAGAGCAAATCAGTCTGTGAGAGAGAGAGAGGGAATCAGACTGAGAGAGAGAGAGAATCAGTCTGTGAGAGAGAGAGAGAGAGGGAATCAGTCTGTGAGAGAGAGAGAGAGAGAGGGAAACAGTCTGTGAGAGAGAGAGGGAATCAGTCTGTGTGAGAGAGAGAGAATCAGTCTGTGAGAGAGAGAGGGAATCAGTCAGAGAGAGAGAGAGAATCAGAGAGAGGGAATCTGTCTGTGAGAGAGAGAGAGTGAATCAGTCTGTGAGAGAAAGAGAATCCGAGAGAGGGAATCAGCTGTGAGAGAGAGAGAGAGAATCAGTCTGTGAGAGAGAGAGAGAGAGGGAATCAGTCTGTGAGAGAGAGAGAGGGAATCAGACTGAGAGAGAGAGAGAATCAGTCTGTGAGAGACAGAGAGAGAGGGAATCAGTCTGACAGAGAGAGAGAATCAGAGAGAGGGAATCAGTCTGTGAGAGACTGAGAGAGAGAGAGGGAATCAGTCTGTGAGAGAGAGCGAGGGAATCAGTCTGTGAGAGAGAGAGAATCAGAGAGAGGGAATCAGTCTGTGTGAGAGAGAGAGAGAATCAGTCTGTGAGAGAGAGAGAGAGGGAATAAGTCTGTGAGTGAGAGAGAGGGAATCAGTCTGTGTGATAGAGAGAGAGAGGGAATCAGTCTGTGAGAGAGAAAGAGAATCAGTCTGTGAGAGAGAGAGAGGGAATCAGTCTGTGAGAGAGAGAGAATCAGAGAGAGGGAATCAGTCTGTGAGAGACAGAGAGAGAGAGAGGGAATCAGTCTGTGAGAGAGAGGGAATCAGTCTGTGAGAGAGAGAGAGGGAATCAGTCTGTGAGTGAGAGAGAGGGAATCAGTCTGTGAGAGAGAGAGAGAATCAGTCTGTGAGAGAGAGAGAGAGAGGGAATAAGTCTGTGAGAGAGAGAGAGAATCAGAGAGAGTGAATCAGTCTGTGAGAGAGAGAGAGAATCAGTCTGTGTGAGAGAGAGAGAGAGGGAATACGTCAGTGAGACAGAGAGAGAATCAGAGAGAGGGAATCAGCCTGTGAGAGAGAGAGAGAGGGAATCAGTCTGTGAGAGAGAGAGAGGGAATCAGTCTGTGAGAGAGATAGAGAATCAGTCTGTGAGAGAGAGAGAGAGGGAATAAGTCTGTGAGAGAGAGAGAGAATCAGAGGGAGGGAATCAGTCTGTGAGAGAGAGAGAGAATCAGTCTGTGAGAGAGAGAGAGAGGGAATCAGTCTGTGAGACAGAGATAGAATCAGTCTGTGAGAGAGAGATAATCAGAGAGGGAATCAGTCTGTGTGAGATAGAGAGTGGGAATCAGTCTGTGAGAGAGAGAGAGAATCAGTCTGTGAGAGAGAGATACAGAGAGATGGAATCAGCCTGTGAGAGAGAGAGGGAATCAGTCTGTGTGAGAGAGAGAGGGAATCAGTCTGTGAGAGAGAGAGGGAATCAGTCTGTGAGAGAGAGAGAGAGAGGGAATCAGTCTGTGAGAGAGAGAGAGAATCAGTCTGTGAGAGAATCAAAGAGAGGGAATCAGTCTGTGAGAGAGGGAGAAGGAATCAGTCTGTGAGAGAGAGAGAATCAGAGCGAGGGAATCAGCCTGTGCGAGAGAGAGAACGAGAGGGAATCGGTCTGTGAGAGAGAGAGAATCAGAGAGAGGGAATCAGTCTGTGAGAGAGAGAGAGAGGGAATCAGTCTGTGAGAGAGAGAGAGAGAGAGAGGGAATCAGTCTGTGAGAGAGAGAATCAGAGAGAATGAATCAGCCTGTGACAGAGAGAGAGAGAGAGAGGGAATCAGTCTGTGAGAGAGAGAGAGAATCAGAGAGAGGGAGTCAGTCTGTGAGAGTTAGAGGCAATCAGTCTGTGAGAGAGAGACGGAATCAGTCTGTGAGAGAGGTAGAGAATCAGAGAGAGGAAATTAGTCTGAGAGAGAGAGAGAGAGGGAATCAGTCTGTGAGAGAGAGAGAGAGGGAATCAGTCTGTGAGAGAGAGAGAGAGCGAGAGAGAGAGAGAGAGGGAATCAGTCTGTGAGAGAGAGAATCAGGGAGAGGGAATCAGCCTGTGACAGAGAGAGAGAGAGAGAGAGAGGGAATCAGTCTGTGAGAGAGAGAGAGAATCAGAGAGAGGGAGTCAGTCTGTGAGAGCTAGAGGCAATCAGTCTGTGAGAGTGAGACGGAATCAGTCTGTGAGAGAGGGAGAGAATCAGAGAGAGGAAATCAGTCTGAGAGAGAGAGAGAGAGGGAATCAGTCTGTGAGAGAGAGAGAGAGGAAATCAGTCTGAGAGAGAGAGAGAGAGGGAATCAGTCTGAGAGAGAGGGAATCAGTCTGTGAGAGCGAGAGAGGGAATCAGACTGAGAGAGAGAGAGAATCAGTCTGTGAGAGAGAGAGAGAGGGAATCAGTCTGTGAGAGAGAGAGAGAGAGGGAACCAGTCTGTGAAAGAGAGAGGGAATCAGTCTGTGTGAGAGAGAGAGAATCAGTCTGTGAGAGAGAGAGAGGGAATCAGTCTGAGAGAGAGAGAGAGAATCAGAGAGAGGGAATCAATCTGTGAGAGAGAGAGAGTGAATCAGTCTGTGAGAGAGAGAGAATCCGAGAGAGGGAATCAGTCTGTGAGAGAGAGAGAGGGAATCAGTCTGTGAGAGAGAGAGAGAGAGAGAGGGAATCAGTCTGTGAGAGAGAGAGAGGGAATCAGACTGAGTGAGAGAGAGAATCAGTCTGTGAGAGAGAGAGAGAGGGAATCAGTCTGTGAAAGAGAGAGAATCAGAGAGAGGGAATCAGTCTCTGAGAGACTGAGAGAGAGAGAGGGAATCAGTCTGTGAGAGAGAGCGAGGGAATCAGTCTGTGAGAGAGAGAGAATCAGAGAGAGGGAATCAGTCTGTGTGAGAGAGAGAGGGAATCAGTCTGTGTGAGAGAGAGAGAATCAGTCTGTGAGAGAGAGAGAGAGGGAATAAGTCTGTGAGTGAGAGAGAGGGAATCAGTCTGTGTGAGAGAGAGAGAGAGGGAATCAGTCTGTGAGAGAGAGAGAGAATCAGTCTGTGAGAGAGAAAGAGGGAATCAGTCTGTGAGAGAGAGTGAATCAGCCTGTGAGAGAGAGAGAGAGGGAATCAGTCTGTGAGAGAGAGAGAGATTCAGAGAGAGGGAATCAGTCTGTGAGAGAGAGAGAGAGAGAGAGGGAATCAGTCTGTGAGAGAGAGAGGGAATCAGTCTGTGAGAGAGAGAATCAGAGAGAGTGAATCTGCCTGTGAGAGAGAGAGAGAGAGGGAACCAGTCTGTGAGAGAGAGAGAGAATCAGTCTGTGAGAGAGAGAGGGAATCAGAGAGAGGGAATCAGTCTGTGAGAGAGAGAGAGGGAATCAGTCGGTGAGAGAGGGAATCAGTTTGTCAGAGAGAGAGAGGGAATCAGGGCGTGTGAGAGAGAGAGAGAGAGGGAATCAGTCTCTGAGAGAGAGAGAGGGAATCAGTCTGTGAGGAGAGAGAATCAGAGAGGGAATCAGTCTGTGAGAGAGAGAGGGAATCAGTCTGTGAGAGAGACAGACAGAGGGAATCAGTCTGTGTGAGACAGAGAATCAGAGAGAGGGAATCAGTCTGTGAGAGAGAGAGAGGGCATCAGTCTGTGAGAGAGAGAGAGAGTGAATCAATCTGTGAGAGAGAGAGAGTGGATCAGTCTGTGAGAGAGAGAGAGGGAATCAGTCTGTGAGAGATAGAGAGGGAATCAGTCTGTGAGAGAGAGAGGGAATCAGTCTGTGAGAGAGAGAGAGAGGGAATCAGTCTGTGAGAGAGAGAGAACCCGAGAGAGGGAATCTGTCTGTGAGAGAGAGAGAGAGAGAGAGAGCAAATCAGTCTGTGAGAGAGAGAGAGGGAATCAGACTGTGAGAGAGAGAGAATCAGTCTGTGAGAGAGAGAGAGAGAGAGAGGGAATCAGTCTGTGAGAGAGAGAGAGAGAGAGGGAAACAGTCTGTGTGAGAGAGAGAGGGAATCAGTCTGTGTGAGAGAGAGAGAATCAGTCTGTGAGAGAGAGAGAGGGAATCAGTCTGAGAGAGAGAGAGAGAATCAGAGAGAGGGAATCAGTCTGTCAGAGAGAGAGAGTGAATCAGTCTGTGAGAGAAAGAGAATCCGAGAGAGGGAATCAGTCTGTGAGAGAGAGAGAGAGAATCAGTCTGTGAGAGAGAGAGAGAATCAGAGAGAGGGAATCAGTCTGTGAGAGAGAGAGAGGGAATCAGACTGAGAGAGAGAGAGAATCAGTCTGTGAGAGAGAGAGAGAGGGAATCAGTCTGAAAGAGAGAGAGAGAGGGAATAAGTCTGTGAGTGAGAGAGAGGGAATCAGTCTGTGTGATAGAGAGAGAGAGGGAATCAGTCTGTGAGAGAGAAAAAGAATCAGTCTGTGAGAGAGAGAGAGGGAATCAGTCTGTGAGAGAGAGAGAGGGAATCAGTCTGAGAGAGAGAGAGAGAATCAGAGAGAGGGAATCAGTCTGTCAGAGAGAGAGAGTGAATCAGTCTGTGAGAGAAAGAGAATCCGAGAGAGGGAATCAGTCTGTGAGAGAGAGAGAGAGAATCAGTCTGAGAGAGAGAGAGAGATAGGGAATCAGTCTGTGAGAGAGAGAGAGAGGGAATCAGACTGAGAGAGAGAGAGAATCAGTCTGTGAGAGAGAGAGAGAGGGAATCAGTCTGAAAGAGAGAGAGAGAGGGAATAAGTCTGTGAGTGAGAGAGAGGGAATCAGTCTGTGTGATAGAGAGAGAGAGGGAATCAGTCTGTGAGAGAGAAAAAGAATCAGTCTGTGAGAGAGAGAGAGGGAATCAGTCTGTGAGAGAGAGAGAGAGGGAATCAGTCTGTGAGTGAGAGAGAGGGAATCAGTCTGTGAGAGAGAGAGAGAATCAGTCTGTGAGAGAGAGAGAGAGAGGGAATAAGTCTGTGAGAGAGAGAGAGAATCAGAGGGAGGGAATCAGTCTGTGAGAGAGAGAGAGAATCAGTCTGTGAGAGAGAGAGAGAGGGAATCAGTCTGTGAGACAGAGAGAGAATCAGAGAGAGGGAATCAGCCTGTGAGAGAGAGAGAGAGGGAATCAGTCTGTGAGAGAGAGAGAGGGAATCAGTCTGTGAGAGAGAGAGAGAATCAGTCTGTGAGAGAGAGAGAGAGGGAATAAGTCTGTGAGAGAGAGAGAGAATCAGAGGGAGGGAATCAGTCTGTGAGAGAGAGAGAGAATCAGTCTGTGAGAGAGAGAGAGAGGGAATCAGTCTGTGAGACAGAGATAGAATCAGTCTGTGAGAGAGAGATAATCAGAGAGGGAATCAGTCTGTGTGAGAGAGAGAGTGGGAATCAGTCTGTGAGAGAGTGAGAGAATCAGTCTTTGAGAGAGAGATTCAGAGAGATGGAATCAGCCTGTGAGAGAGAGAGGGAATCAGTCTGTGTGAGAGAGAGAGGGAATCAGTCTGTGAGAGAGAGAGGGAATCAGTCTGTGAGAGAGAGAGAGAGAGGGAATCAGTCTGTGAGAGAGAGAGAGAATCAGTCTGTGAGAGAATCAGAGAGAGGGAATCAGTCTGTGAGAGAGGGAGAGGGAATCAGTCTGTGAGAGAGAGAGAATCAGAGAGAGGGTATCAGCCTGTGCGAGAGAGAGAAAGAGAGGGAATCGGTCTGTGAGAGAGAGAGAATCAGAGAGAGGGAATCAGTCTGTGAGAGAGAGAGAGAGGGAATCAGTCTGTGAGAGAGAGAGAGAGAGAGAGAGAGGGAATCAGTCTGTGAGAGAGAGAATCAGAGAGAGGGAATCAGCCTGTGACAGAGAGAGAGGGAATCTGTCTGTGAGAGAGAGAGAGAATCAGAGAGAGGGAGTCAGTCTGTGAGAGTTAGAGGCAATCAGTCTGTGAGAGAGAGACGGAATCAGTCTGTGAGAGAGGGAGAGAATCAGAGAGAGGAAATCAGTCTGAGAGAGAGAGAGAGAGGGAATCAGTCTGTGAGAGAGAGAGAGAGGGAATCAGACAGAGAGAGAGAGAGAGAGAGGGAATCAGTCTGTGTGAGAGAGAGAGAGAGAGGAATCAGTCTGTGAAAGAGAGAGAGAATCAGAGAGTGGGAATCAGTCTGTGAGAGAGAGAGAGAGGGAATCAGTCTGTGAGAGAGAGAGGGAATCAGTCTGTGAGAGAGAGAGAGAGAGGGAATCAGTCTGTGAGAGAGAGAGAGAGATTGATTCAGTCTGTGAGAGAGAGAGGGAATCAGTCTGTGAGAGAGAGAGAGGGAATCAGTATGTGAGAGAGAGAGAGAGGGTATCAGTCTGTGAGAGAGAGAGAGAATCAGTCTGTGAGAGAGAGAGAGAGGGAATAAGTCTGTGAGAGAGAGAGAGAATCAGTCTGTGAGAGAGAGAGAGAGGGAATAAGTCTGTGAGAGAGAGAGAATCAGAGGGAGGGAATCAGTCTGTGAGAGAGAGAGAGAATCAGTCTGTGAGAAAGAGAGTGAGGAAATCAGTCTGTGAGACAGGGAGAGAATCAGAGAGAGGGAATCAGTCTGTGAGAGAGAGAGAGGGAATCAGTCTGTGAGAGAGAGAGAGAATCAGTCTGTGAGAGAGAGAGAATCAGAGAGGGAATCAGTCTGGGTGAGAGAGAGAGAGGGAATCCGTCTCTGAGAGAAAGAATCAGAGAGAGGGAATCAGCCTGTGAGAGAGAGAGAGAATCAGTCTGTGAGAGAGAGAATCAGAGAGAGGGAATCAGTCTGTGAGAGAGAGAATCAGAGAGAGGGAATCAGTCTGTGAGAGAGAGAGAGAGAATCAGTCTGTGAGAGAGAGAGAGAGAGGGAATCAGTCTGTGAGAGAGAGAATCAGAGAGAGGGAATCAGCCTGTGACAGAGAGAGAGAGAGAGAGGGAATCAGTCTGTGAGAGAGAGAGAGATTCAGAGAGAGGGAATCAGTCTGTGAGAGAGAGAGAGAGGGAATCAGTCTGTGAGAGAGAGAGGGAATCAGTCTGTGAGAGAGAGAATCAGAGAGAGTGAATCTGCCTGTGAGAGAGAGAGAGAGAGGGAACCAGTCTGTGAGAGAGAGAGAGAATCAGTCTGTGAGAGAGAGAGAGGGAATCAGTCTGTGAGAGAGAGAGGGAATCAGTTTGTCAGAGAGAGAGAGGGAATCAGGGCGTGTGAGAGAGAGAGAGAGAGAGAGGGAATCAGTCTGTGAGAGAGAGAATCAGAGAGAGGGAATCAGCCTGTGACAGAGAGAGAGAGAGAGAGGGAATCAGTCTGTGAGAGAGAGAGAGAATCAGAGAGAGGGAGTCAGTCTGTGAGAGTTAGAGGCAATCAGTCTGTGAGAGAGAGACGGAATCAGTCTGTGAGAGAGGGAGAGAATCAGAGAGAGGAAATCAGTCTGAGAGAGAGAGAGAGAGGGAATTAGTCTGTGAGAGAGAGAGAGAGGGAATCAGTCTGTGAGAGAGAGAGAGAGAGAGAGAGAGAGGGGGAATCAGTCTGTGAGAGAGAGAGAATCAGAGAGAGGGAATCAGCCTGTGACAGAGAGAGAGAGAGAGAGGGAATCCGTCTGTCAGAGAGAGAGAGAATCAGAGAGAGGGAGTCAGTCTGTGAGAGTTAGAGGCAATCAGTCTGTGAGAGAGAGACGGAATCAGTCTGTGAGAGAGAGAGGGAATCAGTTTGTCAGAGAGAGAGAGGGAATCAGGGCGTGTGAGAGAGAGAGAGAGAGGGAATCAGTCTCTGAGAGAGAGAGAGGGAATCAGTCTGTGAGGAGAGAGAATCAGAGAGGGAATCAGTCTGTGAGAGAGAGAGGGAATCAGTCTGTGAGAGAGACAGACAGAGGGAATCAGTCTGTGTGAGACAGAGAATCAGAGAGAGGGAATCAGTCTGTGAGAGAGAGAGAGGGAATCAGTCTGTGAGAGAGAGAGAGAGTGAATCTATCTGTGAGAGAGAGAGAGTGGATCAGTCTGTGAGAGAGAGAGAGGGAATCAGTCTGTGAGAGAGAGAGAGAATCAGTCTGTGAGAGATAGAGAGGGAATCAGTCTGTGAGAGAGAGAGGAAATCAGTCTGTGAGAGAGAGAGAGGGAATCAGTCTGTGAGATAGAGAGAATCAGAGAGAGGGAGTCAGTCTGTGAGAGAGAGAGGCAATCAGTCTGTGAGAGAGAGACGGAATCAGTCTGTGAGAGAGGGAGAGAATCAGAGAGAGGAAATCAGTCTGAGAGAGAGAGAGGGAATCAGTCTGTGAGAGAGAGAGAGAGGGAATCAGTCTGTGAGAGAGAGAGAACCCGAGAGAGGGAATCAGTCTGTGAGAGAGAGAGAGAGAGAGGGAATCAGTCTGTGAGAGAGAGAGAGGGAATCAGACTGAGAGAGAGAGAGAATCAGTCTGTGAGAGAGAGAGGGAATCAGTCTGAAACAGAGAGAGAGAGGGAATAAGTCTGTGAGTGAGAGAGAGGGAATCAGTCTGTGTGATAGAGAGAGAGAGGGAATCAGTCTGTGAGAGAGAAAGAGAATCAGTCTGTGAGAGAGAGAGAGGGAATCAGTCTGTGAGAGAGAGAGAGAGGGAATCAGTCTGTGAGTGAGAGAGAGGGAATCAGTCTGTGAGAGAGAGAGAGAATCAGTCTGTGAGAGAGAGAGAGAGAGGGAATAAGTCTGTGAGAGAGAGAGAGAATCAGAGGGAGGGAATCAGTCTGTGAGAGAGAGAGAGAATCAGTCTGTGAGAGAGAGAGAGAGGGAATCAGTCTGTGAGACAGAGAGTGAATCAGAGAGAGGGAATTAGCCTGTGAGAGAGAGAGAGAGGGAATCAGTCTGTGAGAGAGAGAGAGGGAATCAGTCTGTGAGAGAGAGAGAGAATCAGTCTGTGAGAGAGAGAGAGAGGGAATAAGTCTGTGAGAGAGAGAGAGAATCAGAGGGAGGGAATCAGTCTGTGAGAGAGAGAGAGAAACAGTCTGTGAGAGAGAGAGAGAGGGAATCAGTCTGTGAGACAGAGATAGAATCAGTCTGTGAGAGAGAGATAATCAGAGAGGGAATCAGTCTGTGTGAGAGAGAGAGTGGGAATCAGTCTTTGAGAGAGTGAGAGAATCAGTCTTTGAGAGAGAGATTCAGAGAGATGGAATCAGCCTGTGAGAGAGAGAGGGAATCAGTCTGTGTGAGAGAGAGAGGGAATCAGTCTGTGAGAGAGAGAGGGAATCAGTCTGTGAGAGAGAGAGAGAGAGGGAATCAGTCTGTGAGAGAGAGAGAGAATCAGTCTGTGAGAGAATCAGAGAGAGGGAATCAGTCTGTGAGAGAGGGAGAGGGAATCAGTCTGTGAGAGAGAGAGAATCAGAGAGAGGGTATCAGCCTGTGCGAGAGAGAGAAAGAGAGGGAATCGGTCTGTGAGAGAGAGAGAATCAGAGAGAGGGAATCAGTCTGTGAGAGAGAGAGAGAGGGAATCAGTCTGTGAGAGAGAGAGAGAGAGGGAATCAGTCTGTGAGAGAGAGAATCAGAGAGAGGGAATCAGCCTGTGACAGAGAGAGAGGGAATCAGTCTGTGAGAGAGAGAGAGAATCAGAGAGAGGGAGTCAGTCTGTGAGAGTTAGAGGCAATCAGTCTGTGAGAGAGAGACGGAATCAGTCTGTGAGAGAGGGAGAGAATCAGAGAGAGGAAATCAGTCTGAGAGAGAGAGAGAGAGGGAATCAGTCTGTGAGAGAGAGAGAGAGGGAATCAGTCTGTGAGAGAGAGAGAGAGAGAGAGGGAATCAGTCTGTGAGAGAGAGAATCAGAGAGAGGGAATCAGCCTGTGACAGAGAGAGAGAGAGAGAGGGAATCAGTCTGTGAGAGAGAGAGAGAGAATCAGAGAGAGGGAGTCAGTCTGTGAGAGTTAGAGGCAATCAGTCTGTGAGAGAGAGAGGGAATCAGTTTGTCAGAGAGAGAGAGGGAATCAGGGCGTGTGAGAGAGAGAGAGAGAGGGAATCAGTCTCTGAGAGAGAGAGAGGGAATCAGTCTGTGAGGAGAGAGAATCAGAGAGGGAATCAGTCTGTGAGAGAGAGAGGGAATCAGTCTGTGAGAGAGAGAGACAGAGGGAATCAGTCTGTGTGAGACAGAGAATCAGAGAGAGGGAATCAGTCTGTGAGAGAGAGAGAGGGAATCAGTCTGTGAGAGAGAGAGAGAGTGAATCAATCTGTGAGAGAGAGAGAGTGGATCAGTCTGTGAGAGAGAGAGAGGGAATCAGTCTGTGAGAGAGAGAGAGAATCAGTCTGTGAGAGATAGAGAGGGAATCAGTCTGTGAGAGAGAGAGGGAATCAGTCTGTGAGAGAGAGAGGAAATCAGTCTGTGAGAGAGAGAGGGAATCAGTCTGTGTGAGAGAGAGAGGGAATCAGTCTGTGAGAGAGAGAGAATCAGAGAGAGGGAGTCAGTCTGTGAGAGAGAGAGGCAATCAGTCTGTGAGAGAGAGACGGAATCAGTCTGTGAGAGAGGGAGAGAATCAGAGAGAGGAAATCAGTCTGAGAGAGAGAGAGAGAGAATCAGTCTGTGAGAGAGAGAGAGAGAGGGAATCAGTCTGTGAGAGAGAGAGAGGGAATCAGACTGAGAGAGAGAGAGAATCAGTCTGTGAGAGAGAGAGAGAGAGGGAATCAGTCTGAAAGAGAGAGAGAATCAGAGAGAGGGAATCAGTCTGTGAGAGACTGAGAGAGAGAGAGGGAATCAGTCTGTGAGAGAGAGCGAGGGAATCAGTCTGTGAGAGAGAGAGAATCAGAGAGAGGGAATCAGTCTGTGTGAGAGAGAGAGAGAATCAGTCTGTGAGAGAGAGAGAGAGGGAATAAGTCTGTGAGTGAGAGAGAGGGAATCAGTCTGTGTGATAGAGAGAGAGAGGGAATCAGTCTGTGAGAGAGAAAGAGAATCAGTCTGTGAGAGAGAGAGAGGGAATCAATCTGTGAGAGAGAGAGAATCAGAGAGAGGGAATCAGTCTGTGAGAGACAGAGAGAGAGAGAGGGAATCAGTCTGTGAGAGAGAGAGGGAATCAGTCTGTGAGAGAGAGAGAGAGGGAATCAGTCTGTGAGTGAGAGAGAGGGAATCAGTCTGTGAGAGAGAGAGAGAATCAGTCTGTGAGAGAGAGAGAGAGAGGGAATAAGTCTGTGAGAGAGAGAGAGAATCAGAGAGAGTGAATCAGTCTGTGAGAGAGAGAGAGAATCAGTCTGTGTGAGAGAGAGAGAGAGGGAATACGTCTGTGAGACAGAGAGAGAATCAGAGAGAGGGAATCAGCCTGTGAGAGAGAGAGAGAGGGAATCAGTCTGTGAGAGAGAGAGAGGGAATCAGTCTGTGAGAGAGATAGAGAATCAGTCTGTGAGAGAGAGAGAGAGGGAATAAGTCTGTGAGAGAGAGAGAGAATCAGAGGGAGGGAATCAGTCTGTGAGAGAGAGAGAGAATCAGTCTGTGAGAGAGAGAGAGAGGGAATCAGTCTGTGAGACAGAAATAGAATCAGTCTGTGAGAGAGAGATTCAGAGAGATGGAATCAGCCTGTGAGAGAGAGAGGGAATCAGTCTGTGTGAGGGAGAGAGGGAATCAGTCTGTGAGAGAGAGAGATAGAATCAGTCTGTGAGTGAGAGATTCAGAGAGATGGAATCAGCCTGTGAGAGAGAGAGGGAATCAGTCTGTGTGAGGGAGAGAGGGAATCAGTCTGTGAGAGAGAGAGGGAATCAGTCTGTGAGAGAGAGAGAGAGAGAGAGGGAATCAGTCTGTGAGAGAGAGAGGGAATCAGTCTGTGAGAGAGAGAGAGAATCAGTCTGTGAGAGAATCAGAGAGAGGGAATCAGTCTGTGAGAGAGGGAGAGGGAATCAGTCTGTGAGAGAGAGAGAATCAGAGCGAGGGAATCAGCCTGTGCGAGAGAGAGAAAGAGAGGGAATCGGTCTGTGAGAGAGAGAGAATCAGAGAGAGGGAATCAGTCTGTGAGAGAGAGAGAGAGGGAATCAGTCTGTGAGAGAGAGAGAGAGGGAATCACTCTGTGAGAGAGAGAATCAGAGAGAATGAATCAGCCTGTGACAGAGAGAGAGAGAGAGAGGGAATCAGTCTGTGAGAGAGAGAGAGAATCAGAGAGAGGGAGTCAGTCTGTGAGAGTTAGAGGCAATCAGTCTGTGAGAGAGAGACGGAATCAGTCTGTGAGAGAGGGAGAGAATCAGAGAGAGGAAATTAGTCTGAGAGAGAGAGAGAGAGGGAATCAGTCTGTGAGAGAGAGAGAGAGGGAATCAGTCTGTGAGAGAGAGAGAGAGCGAGAGAGAGAGAGAGGGAATCAGTCTGTGAGAGAGAGAATCAGAGAGAGGGAATCAGCCTGTGACAGAGAGAGAGAGAGAGAGAGGGAATCAGTCTGTGAGAGAGAGAGAGAATCAGAGAGAGGGAGTCAGTCTGTGAGAGTTAGAGGCAATCAGTCTGTGAGAGTGAGACGGAATCAGTCTGTGAGAGAGGGAGAGAATCAGAGAGAGGAAATCAGTCTGAGAGAGAGAGAGAGAGGGAATCAGTCTGTGAGAGAGAGAGAGTGAATCAGTCTGTGAGAGAGAGAGAATCCGAGAGAGGGAATCAGTCTGTGAGAGAGAGAGAGGGAATCAGTCTGTGAGAGAGAGAGAGAGAGGGAATCAGTCTGTGAGAGAGAGCTGGGGAATCAGACTGAGTGAGAGAGAGAATCAGTCTGTGAGAGAGAGAGAGAGGGAATCAGTCTGTGAAAGAGAGAGAATCAGAGAGAGGGAATCAGTCTCTGAGAGACTGAGAGAGAGAGAGGGAATCAGTCTGTGAGAGAGAGCGAGGGAATCAGTCTGTGAGAGAGAGAGAATCAGAGAGAGGGAATCAGTCTGTGTGAGAGAGAGAGGGAATCAGTCTGTGTGAGAGAGAGAGAGAGGGAATCAGTCTGTGTGAGAGAGAGAGAATCAGTCTGTGAGAGAGAGAGAGAGGGAATAAGTCTGTGAGTGAGAGAGAGGGAATCAGTCTGTGTGAGAGAGAGAGAGAGGGAATCAGTCTGTGAGAGAGAGAGAGAATCAGTCTGTGAGAGAAAAAGAGGGAATCAGTCTGTGAGAGAGAGAGTGAATCAGCCTGTGAGAGAGAGAGAGAGGGAAACAGTCTGTGAGAGAGAGAGAGATTCAGAGAGAGGGAATCAGTCTGTGAGAGAGAGAGAGAGGGAATCAGTCTGTGAGAGAGAGAGGGAATCAGTCTGTGAGAGAGAGAATCAGAGAGAGTGAATCTGCCTGTGAGAGAGAGAGAGAGAGGGAACCAGTCTGTGAGAGAGAGAGAGAATCAGTCTGTGAGAGAGAGAGGGAATCAGTCTGTGAGAGAGAGAGAGGGAATCAGTCGGTGAGAGAGGGAATCAGTTTGTCAGAGAGAGAGAGGGAATCAGGGCGTGTGAGAGAGAGAGAGAGAGGGAATCAGTCTCTGAGAGAGAGAGAGGGAATCAGTCTGTGAGGAGAGAGAATCAGAGAGGGAATCAGTCTGTGAGAGAGAGAGGGAATCAGTCTGTGAGAGAGAGAGACAGAGGGAATCAGTCTGTGTGAGACAGAGAATCAGAGAGAGGGAATCAGTCTGTGAGAGAGAGAGAGGGCATCAGTCTGTGAGAGAGAGAGAGAGTGAATCAATCTGTGAGAGAGAGAGAGTGGATCAGTCTGTGGGAGAGAGAGAGGGAATCAGTCTGTGAGAGATAGAGAGGGAATCAGTCTGTGAGAGAGAGAGAGAATCAGTCTGTGAGAGTTAGAGAGGGAATCAGTCTGTGAGAGAGAGACGGAATCAGTCTGTGAGAGAGGGAGAGAATCAGAGAGAGGAAATCAGTCTGAGAGAGAGAGAGAGAGAATCAGTCTGTGAGAGAGAGAGAGAGAGGGAATCAGTCTGTGAGAGAGAGAGAGGGAATCAGACTGAGAGAGAGAGAGAATCAGTCTGTGAGAGAGAGAGAGAGGGAATCAGTCTGAAAGAGAGAGAGAATCAGAGAGAGGGAATCAGTCTGTGAGAGACTGAGAGAGAGAGAGGGAATCAGTCTGTGAGAGAGAGCGAGGGAATCAGTCTGTGAGAGAGAGAGAATCAGAGAGAGGGAATCAGTCTGTGTGAGAGAGAGAGAGAATCAGTCTGTGAGAGAGAGAGAGGGAATAAGTCTGTGAGTGAGAGAGAGGGAATCAGTCTGTGTGATAGAGAGAGAGAGGGAATCAGTCTGTGAGAGAGAAAGAGAATCAGTCTGTGAGAGAGAGAGAGGGAATCAATCTGTGAGAGAGAGAGAATCAGAGAGAGGGAATCAGTCTGTGAGAGACAGAGAGAGAGGGAATCAGTCTGTGAGAGAGAGAGGGAATCAGTCTGTGAGAGAGAGAGAGAGGGAATCAGTCTGTGAATGAGAGAGAGGGAATCAGTCTGTGAGAGAGAGAGAGAATCAGTCTGTGAGAGAGAGAGAGGGAATAAGTCTGTGAGAGACAGAGAGAATCAGAGAGAGTGAATCAGTCTGTGAGAGAGAGAGAGAATCAGTCTGTGTGAGAGAGAGAGAGAGGGAATACGTCTGTGAGACAGAGAGAGAATCAGAGAGAGGGAATCAGCCTGTGAGAGAGAGAGAGAGGGAATCAGTCTGTGAGAGAGAGAGAGGGAATCAGTCTGTGAGAGAGATAGAGAATCAGTCTGTGAGAGAGAGAGAGAGGGAATAAGTCTGTGAGAGAGAGAGAGAATCAGAGGGAGGGAATCAGTCTGTGAGAGAGAGAGAGAATCAGTCTGTGAGAGAGAGAGAGAGGGAATCAGTCTGTGAGACAGAGATAGAATCAGTCTGTGAGAGAGAGATAATCAGAGAGGGAATCAGTCTGTGTGAGATAGAGAGTGGGAATCAGTCTGTGAGAGAGAGAGAGAATCAGTCTGTGAGAGAGAGATTCAGAGAGATGGAATCAGCCTGTGAGAGAGAGAGGGAATCAGTCTGTGTGAGGGAGAGAGGGAATCAGTCTGTGAGAGAGAGAGGGAATCAGTCTGTGAGAGAGAGAGAGAGAGAGAGGGAATCAGTCTGTGAGAGAGAGAGGGAATCAGTCTGTGAGAGAGAGAGAGAATCAGTCTGTGAGAGAATCAGAGAGAGGGAATCAGTCTGTGAGAGAGGGAGAGGGAATCAGTCTGTGAGAGAGAGAGAATCAGAGCGAGGGAATCAGCCTGTGCGAGAGAGAGAAAGAGAGGGAATCGGTCTGTGAGAGAGAGAGAATCAGAGAGAGGGAATCAGTCTGTGAGAGAGAGAGAGAGGGAATCAGTCTGTGAGAGAGAGAGAGAGGGAATCACTCTGTGAGAGAGAGAATCAGAGAGAATGAATCAGCCTGTGACAGAGAGAGAGAGAGAGAGGGAATCAGTCTGTGAGAGAGAGAGAGAATCAGAGAGAGGGAGTCAGTCTGTGAGAGTTAGAGGCAATCAGTCTGTGAGAGAGAGACGGAATCAGTCTGTGAGAGAGGGAGAGAATCAGAGAGAGGAAATTAGTCTGAGAGAGAGAGAGAGAGGGAATCAGTCTGTGAGAGAGAGAGAGAGGGAATCAGTCTGTGAGAGAGAGAGAGAGCGAGAGAGAGAGAGAGGGAATCAGTCTGTGAGAGAGAGAATCAGAGAGAGGGAATCAGCCTGTGACAGAGAGAGAGAGAGAGAGAGGGAATCAGTCTGTGAGAGAGAGAGAGAATCAGAGAGAGGGAGTCAGTCTGTGAGAGTTAGAGGCAATCAGTCTGTGAGAGTGAGACGGAATCAGTCTGTGAGAGAGGGAGAGAATCAGAGAGAGGAAATCAGTCTGAGAGAGAGAGAGAGAGGGAATCAGTCTGTGAGAGAGAGAGAGTGAATCACTCTGTGAGAGAGAGAGAATCCGAGAGAGGGAATCAGTCTGTGAGAGAGAGAGAGGGAATCAGTCTGTGAGAGAGAGAGAGAGAGGGAATCAGTCTGTGAGAGAGAGCTGGGGAATCAGACTGAGTGAGAGAGAGAATCAGTCTGTGAGAGAGAGAGAGAGGGAATCAGTCTGTGAAAGAGAGAGAATCAGAGAGAGGGAATCAGTCTCTGAGAGACTGAGAGAGAGAGAGGGAATCAGTCTGTGAGAGAGAGCGAGGGAATCAGTCTGTGAGAGAGAGAGAATCAGAGAGAGGGAATCAGTCTGTGTGAGAGAGAGAGGGAATCAGTCTGTGTGAGAGAGAGAGAATCAGTCTGTGAGAGAGAGAGAGAGGGAATAAGTCTGTGAGTGAGAGAGAGGGAATCAGTCTGTGTGAGAGAGAGAGAGAGGGAATCAGTCTGTGAGAGAGAGAGAGAATCAGTCTGTGAGAGAAAAAGAGGGAATCAGTCTGTGAGAGAGAGAGTGAATCAGCCTGTGAGAGAGAGAGAGAGGGAATCAGTCTGTGAGAGAGAGAGAGATTCAGAGAGAGGGAATCAGTCTGTGAGAGAGAGAGAGAGGGAATCAGTCTGTGAGAGAGAGAGGGAATCAGTCTGTGAGAGAGAGAATCAGAGAGAGTGAATCTGCCTGTGAGAGAGAGAGAGAGAGGGAACCAGTCTGTGAGAGAGAGAGAGAATCAGTCTGTGAGAGAGAGAGGGAATCAGAGAGAGGGAATCAGTCTGTGAGAGAGAGAGAGGGAATCAGTCGGTGAGAGAGGGAATCAGTTTGTCAGAGAGAGAGAGGGAATCAGGGCGTGTGAGAGAGAGAGAGAGAGGGAATCAGTCTCTGAGAGAGAGAGAGGGAATCAGTCTGTGAGGAGAGAGAATCAGAGAGGGAATCAGTCTGTGAGAGAGAGAGGGAATCAGTCTGTGAGAGAGAGAGACAGAGGGAATCAGTCTGTGTGAGACAGAGAATCAGAGAGAGGGAATCAGTCTGTGAGAGAGAGAGAGGGCATCAGTCTGTGAGAGAGAGAGAGAGTGAATCAATCTGTGAGAGAGAGAGAGTGGATCAGTCTGTGAGAGAGAGAGAGGGAATCAGTCTGTGAGAGATAGAGAGGGAATCAGTCTGTGAGAGAGAGAGAGAATCAGTCTGTGAGAGATAGAGAGGGAATCAGTCTGTGAGAGAGAGAGGGAATCAGTCTGTGAGAGAGAGAGGAAATCAGTCTGTGAGAGAGAGAGGGAATCAGTCTGTGTGAGAGAGAGAGGGAATCAGTCTGTGAGAGAGAGAGAATCAGAGAGAGGGAGTCAGTCTGTGAGAGAGAGAGGCAATCAGTCTGTGAGAGAGAGACGGAATCAGTCTGTGAGAGAGGGAGAGAATCAGAGAGAGGAAATCAGTCTGAGAGAGAGAGAGAGAGAATCAGTCTGTGAGAGAGAGAGAGAGAGGGAATCAGTCTGTGAGAGAGAGAGAGGGAATCAGACTGAGAGAGAGAGAGAATCAGTCTGTGAGAGAGAGAGAGAGAGGGAATCAGTCTGAAAGAGAGAGAGAATCAGAGAGAGGGAATCAGTCTGTGAGAGACTGAGAGAGAGAGAGGGAATCAGTCTGTGAGAGAGAGCGAGGGAATCAGTCTGTGAGAGAGAGAGAATCAGAGAGAGGGAATCAGTCTCGGTGAGAGAGAGAGAATCAGTCTGTGAGAGAGAGAGAGAGGGAATAAGTCTGTGAGTGAGAGAGAGGGAATCAGTCTGTGTGATAGAGAGAGAGAGGGAATCAGTCTGTGAGAGAGAAAGAGAATCAGTCTGTGAGAGAGAGAGAGGGAATCAATCTGTGAGAGAGAGAGAATCAGAGAGAGGGAATCAGTCTGTGAGAGACAGAGAGAGAGAGAGGGAATCAGTCTGTGAGAGAGAGAGGGAATCAGTCTGTGAGAGAGAGAGAGAGGGAATCAGTCTGTGAGTGAGAGAGAGGGAATCAGTCTGTGAGAGAGAGAGAGAATCAGTCTGTGAGAGAGAGAGAGAGAGGGAATAAGTCTGTGAGAGAGAGAGAGAATCAGAGAGAGTGAATCAGTCTGTGAGAGAGAGAGAGAATCAGTCTGTGTGTGAGAGAGAGAGAGAGGGAATACGTCTGTGAGACAGAGAGAGAATCAGAGAGAGGGAATCAGCCTGTGAGAGAGAGAGAGAGGGAATCAGTCTGTGAGAGAGAGAGAGGGAATCAGTCTGTGAGAGAGATAGAGAATCAGTCTGTGAGAGAGAGAGAGAGGGAATAAGTCTGTGAGAGAGAGAGAGAATCAGAGGGAGGGAATCAGTCTGTGAGAGAGAGAGAGAATCAGTCTGTGAGAGAGAGAGAGAGGGAATCAGTCTGTGAGACAGAGATAGAATCAGTCTGTGAGAGAGAGATAATCAGAGAGGGAATCAGTCTGTGTGAGATAGAGAGTGGGAATCAGTCTGTGAGAGAGAGAGAGAATCAGTCTGTGAGAGAGAGATTCAGAGAGATGGAATCAGCCTGTGAGAGAGAGAGGGAATCAGTCTGTGTGAGGGAGAGAGGGAATCAGTCTGTGAGAGAGAGAGGGAATCAGTCTGTGAGAGAGAGAGAGAGAGAGAGGGAATCAGTCTGTGAGAGAGAGAGGGAATCAGTCTGTGAGAGAGAGAGAGAATCAGTCTGTGAGAGAATCAGAGAGAGGGAATCAGTCTGTGAGAGAGGGAGAGGGAATCAGTCTGTGTGAGAGAGAGAGAATCAGTCTGTGAGAGAGAGAGAGAGGGAATAAGTCTGTGAGTGAGAGAGAGGGAATCAGTCTGTGTGAGAGAGAGAGAGAGGGAATCAGTCTGTGAGAGAGAGAGAGAATCAGTCTGTGAGAGAAAAAGAGGGAATCAGTCTGTGAGAGAGAGAGTGAATCAGCCTGTGAGAGAGAGAGAGAGGGAATCAGTCTGTGAGAGAGAGAGAGATTCAGAGAGAGGGAATCAGTCTGTGAGAGAGAGAGAGAGGGAATCAGTCTGTGAGAGAGAGAGGGAATCAGTCTGTGAGAGAGAGAATCAGAGAGAGTGAATCTGCCTGTGAGAGAGAGAGAGAGAGGGAACCAGTCTGTGAGAGAGAGAGAGAATCAGTCTGTGAGAGAGAGAGGGAATCAGAGAGAGGGAATCAGTCTGTGAGAGAGAGAGAGGGAATCAGTCGGTGAGAGAGGGAATCAGTTTGTCAGAGAGAGAGAGGGAATCAGGGCGTGTGAGAGAGAGAGAGAGAGGGAATCAGTCTCTGAGATAGAGAGAGGGAATCAGTCTGTGAGGAGAGAGAATCAGAGAGGGAATCAGTCTGTGAGAGAGAGAGAGGGCATCAGTCTGTGAGAGAGAGAGAGAGTGAATCAATCTGTGAGAGAGAGAGAGTGGATCAGTCTGTGTGAGGGAGAGAGGGAATCAGTCTGTGAGAGAGAGAGGGAATCAGTCTGTGAGAGAGAGAGAGAGAGAGAGGGAATCAGTCTGTGAGAGAGAGAGGGAATCAGTCTGTGAGAGAGAGAGAGAATCAGTCTGTGAGAGAATCAGAGAGAGGGAATCAGTCTGTGAGAGAGGGAGAGGGAATCAGTCTGTGTGAGAGAGAGAGAATCAGTCTGTGAGAGAGAGAGAGAGGGAATAAGTCTGTGAGTGAGAGAGAGGGAATCAGTCTGTGTGAGAGAGAGAGAGAGGGAATCAGTCTGTGAGAGAGAGAGAGAATCAGTCTGTGAGAGAAAAAGAGGGAATCAGTCTGTGAGAGAGAGAGTGAATCAGCCTGTGAGAGAGAGAGAGAGGGAATCAGTCTGTGAGAGAGAGAGAGATTCAGAGAGAGGGAATCAGTCTGTGAGAGAGAGAGAGAGGGAATCAGTCTGTGAGAGAGAGAGGGAATCAGTCTGTGAGAGAGAGAATCAGAGAGAGTGAATCTGCCTGTGAGAGAGAGAGAGAGAGGGAACCAGTCTGTGAGAGAGAGAGAGAATCAGTCTGTGAGAGAGAGAGGGAATCAGAGAGAGGGAATCAGTCTGTGAGAGAGAGAGAGGGAATCAGTCGGTGAGAGAGGGAATCAGTTTGTCAGAGAGAGAGAGGGAATCAGGGCGTGTGAGAGAGAGAGAGAGAGGGAATCAGTCTCTGAGAGAGAGAGAGGGAATCAGTCTGTGAGGAGAGAGAATCAGAGAGGGAATCAGTCTGTGAGAGAGAGAGGGAATCAGTCTGTGAGAGAGAGAGACAGAGGGAATCAGTCTGTGTGAGACAGAGAATCAGAGAGAGGGAATCAGTCTGTGAGAGAGAGAGAGGGCATCAGTCTGTGAGAGAGAGAGAGAGTGAATCAATCTGTGAGAGAGAGAGAGTGGATCAGTCTGTGAGAGAGAGAGAGGGAATCAGTCTGTGAGAGATAGAGAGGGAATCAGTCTGTGAGAGAGAGAGAGAATCAGTCTGTGAGAGATAGAGAGGGAATCAGTCTGTGAGAGAGAGAGGGAATCAGTCTGTGAGAGAGAGAGGAAATCAGTCTGTGAGAGAGAGAGGGAATCAGTCTGTGTGAGAGAGAGAGGGAATCAGTCTGTGAGAGAGAGAGAATCAGAGAGAGGGAGTCAGTCTGTGAGAGAGAGAGGCAATCAGTCTGTGAGAGAGAGACGGAATCAGTCTGTGAGAGAGGGAGAGAATCAGAGAGAGGAAATCAGTCTGAGAGAGAGAGAGAGAGAATCAGTCTGTGAGAGAGAGAGAGAGAGGGAATCAGTCTGTGAGAGAGAGAGAGGGAATCAGACTGAGAGAGAGAGAGAATCAGTCTGTGAGAGAGAGAGAGAGAGGGAATCAGTCTGAAAGAGAGAGAGAATCAGAGAGAGGGAATCAGTCTGTGAGAGACTGAGAGAGAGAGAGGGAATCAGTCTGTGAGAGAGAGCGAGGGAATCAGTCTGTGAGAGAGAGAGAATCAGAGAGAGGGAATCAGTCTCGGTGAGAGAGAGAGAGAATCAGTCTGTGAGAGAGAGAGAGAGGGAATAAGTCTGTGAGTGAGAGAGAGGGAATCAGTCTGTGTGATAGAGAGAGAGAGGGAATCAGTCTGTGAGAGAGAAAGAGAATCAGTCTGTGAGAGAGAGAGAGGGAATCAATCTGTGAGAGAGAGAGAATCAGAGAGAGGGAATCAGTCTGTGAGAGACAGAGAGAGAGAGAGGGAATCAGTCTGTGAGAGAGAGAGGGAATCAGTCTGTGAGAGAGAGAGAGAGGGAATCAGTCTGTGAGTGAGAGAGAGGGAATCAGTCTGTGAGAGAGAGAGAGAATCAGTCTGTGTGAGAGAGAGAGAGAGGGAATAAGTCTGTGAGAGAGAGAGAGAATCAGAGAGAGTGAATCAGTCTGTGAGAGAGAGAGAGAATCAGTCTGTGTGTGAGAGAGAGAGAGAGGGAATACGTCTGTGAGACAGAGAGAGAATCAGAGAGAGGGAATCAGCCTGTGAGAGAGAGAGAGAGGGAATCAGTCTGTGAGAGAGAGAGAGGGAATCAGTCTGTGAGAGAGATAGAGAATCAGTCTGTGAGAGAGAGAGAGAGGGAATAAGTCTGTGAGAGAGAGAGAGAATCAGAGGGAGGGAATCAGTCTGTGAGAGAGAGAGAGAATCAGTCTGTGAGAGAGAGAGAGAGGGAATCAGTCTGTGAGACAGAGATAGAATCAGTCTGTGAGAGAGAGATAATCAGAGAGGGAATCAGTCTGTGTGAGATAGAGAGTGGGAATCAGTCTGTGAGAGAGAGAGAGAATCAGTCTGTGAGAGAGAGATTCAGAGAGATGGAATCAGCCTGTGAGAGAGAGAGGGAATCAGTCTGTGTGAGGGAGAGAGGGAATCAGTCTGTGAGAGAGAGAGGGAATCAGTCTGTGAGAGAGAGAGAGAGAGAGAGGGAATCAGTCTGTGAGAGAGAGAGGGAATCAGTCTGTGAGAGAGAGAGAGAATCAGTCTGTGAGAGAATCAGAGAGAGGGAATCAGTCTGTGAGAGAGGGAGAGGGAATCAGTCTGTGAGAGAGAGAGAATCAGAGCGAGGGAATCAGCCTGTGCGAGAGAGAGAAAGAGAGGGAATCGGTCTGTGAGAGAGAGAGAATCAGAGAGAGGGAATCAGTCAGTGAGAGAGAGAGAGAGGGAATCAGTCTGTGAGAGAGAGAGAGAGGGAATCACTCTGTGAGAGAGAGAATCAGAGAGAATGAATCAGCCTGTGACAGAGAGAGAGAGAGAGAGGGAATCAGTCTGTGAGAGAGAGAGAGAATCAGAGAGAGGGAGTCAGTCTGTGAGAGTTAGAGGCAATCAGTCTGTGAGAGAGAGACGGAATCAGTCTGTGAGAGAGGGAGAGAATCAGAGAGAGGAAATTAGTCTGAGAGAGAGAGAGAGAGGGAATCAGTCTGTGAGAGAGAGAGAGAGGGAATCAGTCTGTGAGAGAGAGAGAGAGCGAGAGAGAGAGAGAGGGAATCAGTCTGTGAGAGAGAGAATCAGAGAGAGGGAATCAGCCTGTGACAGAGAGAGAGAGAGAGAGGGAATCAGTCTGTGAGAGAGAGAGAGAATCAGAGAGAGGGAGTCAGTCTGTGAGAGTTAGAGGCAATCAGTCTGTGAGAGTGAGACGGAATCAGTCTGTGAGAGAGGGAGAGAATCAGAGAGAGGAAATCAGTCTGAGAGAGAGAGAGAGAGGGAATCAGTCTGTGAGAGAGAGAGAGAGGAAATCAGTCTGAGAGAGAGAGAGAGAGGGAATCAGTCTGAGAGAGAGGGAATCAGTCTGTGAGAGCGAGAGAGGGAATCAGACTGAGAGAGAGAGAGAATCAGTCTGTGAGAGAGAGAGAGAGGGAATCAGTCTGTGACAGAGAGAGAGAGAGGGAACCAGTCTGTGAAAGAGAGAGGGAATCAGTCTGTGTGAGAGAGAGAGAATCAGTCTGTGAGAGAGAGAGAGGGAATCAGTCTGAGAGAGAGAGAGAGAATCAGAGAGAGGGAATCAATCTGTGAGAGAGAGAGAGTGAATCAGTCTGTGAGAGAGAGAGAATCCGAGAGAGGGAATCAGTCTGTGAGAGAGAGAGAGGGAATCAGTCTGTGAGAGAGAGAGAGAGAGGGAATCAGTCTGTGAGAGAGAGAGAGGGAATCAGACTGAGTGAGAGAGAGAATCAGTCTGTGAGAGAGAGAGAGAGGGAATCAGTCTGTGAAAGAGAGAGAATCAGAGAGAGGGAATCAGTCTCTGAGAGACTGAGAGAGAGAGAGGGAATCAGTCTGTGAGAGAGAGCGAGGGAATCAGTCTGTGAGAGAGAGAGAATCAGAGAGAGGGAATCAGTCTGTGTGAGAGAGAGAGGGAATCAGTCTGTGTGAGAGAGAGAGAATCAGTCTGTGAGAGAGAGAGAGAGGGAATAAGTCTGTGAGTGAGAGAGAGGGAATCAGTCTGTGTGAGAGAGAGAGAGAGGGAATCAGTCTGTGAGAGAGAGAGAGAATCAGTCTGTGAGAGAAAAAGAGGGAATCAGTCTGTGAGAGAGAGAGTGAATCAGCCTGTGAGAGAGAGAGAGAGGGAATCAGTCTGTGAGAGAGAGAGAGATTCAGAGAGAGGGAATCAGTCTGTGAGAGAGAGAGAGAGGGAATCAGTCTGTGAGAGAGAGAGGGAATCAGTCTGTGAGAGAGAGAATCAGAGAGAGTGAATCTGCCTGTGAGAGAGAGAGAGAGAGGGAACCAGTCTGTGAGAGAGAGAGAGAATCAGTCTGTGAGAGAGAGAGGGAATCAGAGAGAGGGAATCAGTCTGTGAGAGAGAGAGAGGGAATCAGTCGGTGAGAGAGGGAATCAGTTTGTCAGAGAGAGAGAGGGAATCAGGGCGTGTGAGAGAGAGAGAGAGAGGGAATCAGTCTCTGAGATAGAGAGAGGGAATCAGTCTGTGAGGAGAGAGAATCAGAGAGGGAATCAGTCTGTGAGAGAGAGAGAGGGCATCAGTCTGTGAGAGAGAGAGAGAGTGAATCAATCTGTGAGAGAGAGAGAGTGGATCAGTCTGTGTGAGGGAGAGAGGGAATCAGTCTGTGAGAGAGAGAGGGAATCAGTCTGTGAGAGAGAGAGAGAGAGAGAGGGAATCAGTCTGTGAGAGAGAGAGGGAATCAGTCTGTGAGAGAGAGAGAGAATCAGTCTGTGAGAGAATCAGAGAGAGGGAATCAGTCTGTGAGAGAGGGAGAGGGAATCAGTCTGTGTGAGAGAGAGAGAATCAGTCTGTGAGAGAGAGAGAGAGGGAATAAGTCTGTGAGTGAGAGAGAGGGAATCAGTCTGTGTGAGAGAGAGAGAGAGGGAATCAGTCTGTGAGAGAGAGAGAGAATCAGTCTGTGAGAGAAAAAGAGGGAATCAGTCTGTGAGAGAGAGAGTGAATCAGCCTGTGAGAGAGAGAGAGAGGGAATCAGTCTGTGAGAGAGAGAGAGATTCAGAGAGAGGGAATCAGTCTGTGAGAGAGAGAGAGAGGGAATCAGTCTGTGAGAGAGAGAGGGAATCAGTCTGTGAGAGAGAGAATCAGAGAGAGTGAATCTGCCTGTGAGAGAGAGAGAGAGAGGGAACCAGTCTGTGAGAGAGAGAGAGAATCAGTCTGTGAGAGAGAGAGGGAATCAGAGAGAGGGAATCAGTCTGTGAGAGAGAGAGAGGGAATCAGTCGGTGAGAGAGGGAATCAGTTTGTCAGAGAGAGAGAGGGAATCAGGGCGTGTGAGAGAGAGAGAGAGAGGGAATCAGTCTCTGAGAGAGAGAGAGGGAATCAGTCTGTGAGGAGAGAGAATCAGAGAGGGAATCAGTCTGTGAGAGAGAGAGGGAATCAGTCTGTGAGAGAGAGAGACAGAGGGAATCAGTCTGTGTGAGACAGAGAATCAGAGAGAGGGAATCAGTCTGTGAGAGAGAGAGAGGGCATCAGTCTGTGAGAGAGAGAGAGAGTGAATCAATCTGTGAGAGAGAGAGAGTGGATCAGTCTGTGAGAGAGAGAGAGGGAATCAGTCTGTGAGAGATAGAGAGGGAATCAGTCTGTGAGAGAGAGAGAGAATCAGTCTGTGAGAGATAGAGAGGGAATCAGTCTGTGAGAGAGAGAGGGAATCAGTCTGTGAGAGAGAGAGGAAATCAGTCTGTGAGAGAGAGAGGGAATCAGTCTGTGTGAGAGAGAGAGGGAATCAGTCTGTGAGAGAGAGAGAATCAGAGAGAGGGAGTCAGTCTGTGAGAGAGAGAGGCAATCAGTCTGTGAGAGAGAGACGGAATCAGTCTGTGAGAGAGGGAGAGAATCAGAGAGAGGAAATCAGTCTGAGAGAGAGAGAGAGAGAATCAGTCTGTGAGAGAGAGAGAGAGAGGGAATCAGTCTGTGAGAGAGAGAGAGGGAATCAGACTGAGAGAGAGAGAGAATCAGTCTGTGAGAGAGAGAGAGAGAGGGAATCAGTCTGAAAGAGAGAGAGAATCAGAGAGAGGGAATCAGTCTGTGAGAGACTGAGAGAGAGAGAGGGAATCAGTCTGTGAGAGAGAGCGAGGGAATCAGTCTGTGAGAGAGAGAGAATCAGAGAGAGGGAATCAGTCTCGGTGAGAGAGAGAGAGAATCAGTCTGTGAGAGAGAGAGAGAGGGAATAAGTCTGTGAGTGAGAGAGAGGGAATCAGTCTGTGTGATAGAGAGAGAGAGGGAATCAGTCTGTGAGAGAGAAAGAGAATCAGTCTGTGAGAGAGAGAGAGGGAATCAATCTGTGAGAGAGAGAGAATCAGAGAGAGGGAATCAGTCTGTGAGAGACAGAGAGAGAGAGAGGGAATCAGTCTGTGAGAGAGAGAGGGAATCAGTCTGTGAGAGAGAGAGAGAGGGAATCAGTCTGTGAGTGAGAGAGAGGGAATCAGTCTGTGAGAGAGAGAGAGAATCAGTCTGTGTGAGAGAGAGAGAGAGGGAATAAGTCTGTGAGAGAGAGAGAGAATCAGAGAGAGTGAATCAGTCTGTGAGAGAGAGAGAGAATCAGTCTGTGTGTGAGAGAGAGAGAGAGGGAATACGTCTGTGAGACAGAGAGAGAATCAGAGAGAGGGAATCAGCCTGTGAGAGAGAGAGAGAGGGAATCAGTCTGTGAGAGAGAGAGAGGGAATCAGTCTGTGAGAGAGATAGAGAATCAGTCTGTGAGAGAGAGAGAGAGGGAATAAGTCTGTGAGAGAGAGAGAGAATCAGAGGGAGGGAATCAGTCTGTGAGAGAGAGAGAGAATCAGTCTGTGAGAGAGAGAGAGAGGGAATCAGTCTGTGAGACAGAGATAGAATCAGTCTGTGAGAGAGAGATAATCAGAGAGGGAATCAGTCTGTGTGAGATAGAGAGTGGGAATCAGTCTGTGAGAGAGAGAGAGAATCAGTCTGTGAGAGAGAGATTCAGAGAGATGGAATCAGCCTGTGAGAGAGAGAGGGAATCAGTCTGTGTGAGGGAGAGAGGGAATCAGTCTGTGAGAGAGAGAGGGAATCAGTCTGTGAGAGAGAGAGAGAGAGAGAGGGAATCAGTCTGTGAGAGAGAGAGGGAATCAGTCTGTGAGAGAGAGAGAGAATCAGTCTGTGAGAGAATCAGAGAGAGGGAATCAGTCTGTGAGAGAGGGAGAGGGAATCAGTCTGTGAGAGAGAGAGAATCAGAGCGAGGGAATCAGCCTGTGCGAGAGAGAGAAAGAGAGGGAATCGGTCTGTGAGAGAGAGAGAATCAGAGAGAGGGAATCAGTCAGTGAGAGAGAGAGAGAGGGAATCAGTCTGTGAGAGAGAGAGAGAGGGAATCACTCTGTGAGAGAGAGAATCAGAGAGAATGAATCAGCCTGTGACAGAGAGAGAGAGAGAGAGGGAATCAGTCTGTGAGAGAGAGAGAGAATCAGAGAGAGGGAGTCAGTCTGTGAGAGTTAGAGGCAATCAGTCTGTGAGAGAGAGACGGAATCAGTCTGTGAGAGAGGGAGAGAATCAGAGAGAGGAAATTAGTCTGAGAGAGAGAGAGAGAGGGAATCAGTCTGTGAGAGAGAGAGAGAGGGAATCAGTCTGTGAGAGAGAGAGAGAGCGAGAGAGAGAGAGAGGGAATCAGTCTGTGAGAGAGAGAATCAGAGAGAGGGAATCAGCCTGTGACAGAGAGAGAGAGAGAGAGAGGGAATCAGTCTGTGAGAGAGAGAGAGAATCAGAGAGAGGGAGTCAGTCTGTGAGAGTTAGAGGCAATCAGTCTGTGAGAGTGAGACGGAATCAGTCTGTGAGAGAGGGAGAGAATCAGAGAGAGGAAATCAGTCTGAGAGAGAGAGAGAGAGGGAATCAGTCTGTGAGAGAGAGAGAGAGGAAATCAGTCTGAGAGAGAGAGAGAGAGGGAATCAGTCTGAGAGAGAGGGAATCAGTCTGTGAGAGCGAGAGAGGGAATCAGACTGAGAGAGAGAGAGAATCAGTCTGTGAGAGAGAGAGAGAGGGAATCAGTCTGTGAGAGAGAGAGAGAGAGGGAACCAGTCTGTGAAAGAGAGAGGGAATCAGTCTGTGTGAGAGAGAGAGAATCAGTCTGTGAGAGAGAGAGAGGGAATCAGTCTGAGAGAGAGAGAGAGAATCAGAGAGAGGGAATCAATCTGTGAGAGAGAGAGAGTGAATCAGTCTGTGAGAGAGAGAGAATCCGAGAGAGGGAATCAGTCTGTGAGAGAGAGAGAGGGAATCAGTCTGTGAGAGAGAGAGAGAGAGGGAATCAGTCTGTGAGAGAGAGAGAGGGAATCAGACTGAGTGAGAGAGAGAATCAGTCTGTGAGAGAGAGAGAGAGGGAATCAGTCTGTGAAAGAGAGAGAATCAGAGAGAGGGAATCAGTCTCTGAGAGACTGAGAGAGAGAGAGGGAATCAGTCTGTGAGAGAGAGCGAGGGAATCAGTCTGTGAGAGAGAGAGAATCAGAGAGAGGGAATCAGTCTGTGTGAGAGAGAGAGGGAATCAGTCTGTGTGAGAGAGAGAGAATCAGTCTGTGAGAGAGAGAGAGAGGGAATAAGTCTGTGAGTGAGAGAGAGGGAATCAGTCTGTGTGAGAGAGAGAGAGAGGGAATCAGTCTGTGAGAGAGAGAGAGAATCAGTCAGTGAGAGAAAAAGAGGGAATCAGTCTGTGAGAGAGAGAGTGAATCAGCCTGTGAGAGAGAGAGAGAGGGAATCAGTCTGTGAGAGAGAGAGAGATTCAGAGAGAGGGAATCAGTCTGTGAGAGAGAGAGAGAGGGAATCAGTCTGTGAGAGAGAGAGGGAATCAGTCTGTGAGAGAGAGAATCAGAGAGAGTGAATCTGCCTGTGAGAGAGAGAGAGAGAGGGAACCAGTCTGTGAGAGAGAGAGAGAATCAGTCTGTGAGAGAGAGAGGGAATCAGAGAGAGGGAATCAGTCTGTGAGAGAGAGAGAGGGAATCAGTCGGTGAGAGAGGGAATCAGTTTGTCAGAGAGAGAGAGGGAATCAGGGCGTGTGAGAGAGAGAGAGAGAGGGAATCAGTCTCTGAGATAGAGAGAGGGAATCAGTCTGTGAGGAGAGAGAATCAGAGAGGGAATCAGTCTGTGAGAGAGAGAGAGGGCATCAGTCTGTGAGAGAGAGAGAGAGTGAATCAATCTGTGAGAGAGAGAGAGTGGATCAGTCTGTGAGAGAGAGAGAGGGAATCAGTCTGTGAGAGATAGAGAGGGAATCAGTCTGTGAGAGAGAGAGGGAATCAGTCTGTGAGAGAGAGAGAGGAAATCAGTCTGTGAGAGAGAGAGAGGGAATCAGTCTGTGTGAGAGAGAGAGGGAATCAGTCTGTGAGAGAGAGAGAATCAGAGAGAGGGAGTCAGTCTGTGAGAGAGAGAGGCAATCAGTCTGTGAGAGAGGGAGAGAATCAGAGAGAGGAAATCAGTCTGAGAGAGAGAGAGAGAGGGAATCAGTCTGTGAGAGAGATTGAGAGGGAATCAGTCTGTGAGAGAGGGAGAATCCGAGAGAGGGAATCAGTCTGTGAGAGAGAGAGAGGGAATCAGCCTGTGAGAGAGAGAGAGAGAGAGAGCAAATCAGTCTGTGAGAGAGAGAGAGGGAATCAGACTGAGAGAGAGAGAGAATCAGTCTGTGAGAGAGAGAGAGAGAGGGAATCGGTCTGTGAGAGAGCGACAGAGAGAGGGAAACAGTCTGTGAGAGAGAGAGGGAATCAGTCTGTGTGAGAGAGAGAGAATCAGTCTGTGAGAGAGAGAGAGGGAATCAGTCTGAGAGAGAGAAAGAGAATCAGTCTGTGAGAGAGAGAGAGGGAATCAGCCTGTGCGAGAGAGAGAAAGAGAGGGCATCAGCCTGTGACAGAGAGAGAGAGAGAGAGAGAAGGAATCAGTCTGTGAGAGAGAGAGAGAGGGAATCAGTCTGTGAGAGAGAGAGAGGGCATCAGTCTGTGAGAGAGAGAATCAGAGAGAGGGAATCAGCCTGTGACAGAGAAAGAGAGAGAGAGGGAATCAGTCTGTGAGAGAGAGAGAGAATCAGAGAGGGAATCAGTCTGTGAGAGAGAGAGAGGGAATCAGTCTGTGAGAGAGAGAATCAGAGAGAGGGAATCAGCCTGTGACAGAGAAAGAGAGAGAGAGGGAATCAGTCTGTGAGAGAGAGAGAGAATCAGAGAGAGGGAATCAGTCTCTGAGAGAGAGAGAGAGAATCAGTCTGTGAGAGAGAGAGAGAGAGAGGGAATCAGTCTGTGAGAGAGAGAGGGAATCAGACTGAGAGAGAGAGAGAATCAGTCTGTGAGAGAGAGAGAGAGGGAATCAGTCTGAAAGAGAGAGAGAATCAGAGAGAGGGAATCAGTCTGTGAGAGACTGAGAGAGAGAGAGGGAATCAGTCTGTGAGAGAGAGCGAGGGAATCAGTCTGAGAGAGAGAGAATCAGAGAGAGGGAATCAGTCTGTGTGAGAGAGAGAGGGAATCAGTCTGTGTGAGAGAGAGAGAATCAGTCTGTGAGAGAGAGAGAGAGGGAATAAGTCTGTGAGTGAGAGAGAGGGAATCAGTCTGTGTGATAGAGAGAGAGAGGGAATCAGTCTGTGGGAGAGAAAGAGAATCAGTCTGTGAGAGAGAGAGAGGGAATCAGTCTGTGAGAGAGAGAGAATCAGAGAGAGGGAATCAGTCTGTGAGAGACTGAGAGAGAGAGAGAGGGAATCAGTCTGTGAGAGAGAGAGGGACTCAGTCTGTGAGAGGGAGAGAGAGGGAATCAGTCTGTGAGTGAGAGAGAGGGAATCAGTCTGTGAGTGAGAGAGAGAATCAGTCTGTGAGAGAGAGAGAGAGAGGGAATAAGTCTGTGAGAGAGAGAGAGAATCAGAGGGAGGGAATCAGTCTGTGAGAGAGAGAGAGAATCAGTCTGTGAGAGAGAGAGAGAGGGAATCAGTCTGTGAGACAGAGAGAATCAGAGAGAGGGAATCAGCCTGTGAGAGAGAGAGAAAGGGAATCAGTCTGTGAGAGAGAGAGAGGGAATCTGTCTGTGAGAGAGAGAGAGAATCAGTCTGTGAGAGAGAGAGAGAGGGAATACGTCTGTGAGAGAGAGAGAGAATCAGAGGGAGGGAATCAGTCTGTGAGAGAGAGAGAGAATCAGTCTGTGAGAGAGAGAGGGAATCAGTCTGTAAGACAGAGATAGATTCAGTCTGTGAGAGAGAGATAATCAGAGAGGGAATCAGTCTGTGTGAGAGAGAGAGTGGGAATCAGTCTGTGAGAGAGAGAGAGAATCAGTCTGTGAGAGAGAGATTCAGAGAGATGGAATCAGCCTGTGAGAGAGAGAGGGAATCAGTCTGTGTGAGAGAGAGAGGGAATCAGTCTGTGAGAGAGAGAGGGAATCAGTCTGTGAGAGAGAGAGAGAGAGGGAATCAGTCTGTGAGAGAGAGAGAATCAGTCTGTGAGAGAATCAGAGAGAGGGAATCAGTCTGTGAGAGAGGGAGAGGGAATCAGTCTGTGTGAGAGAGAGAATCAGAGAGAGGGAATCAGCCTGTGCGAGAGAGAGAAAGAGAGGGCATCAGCCTGTGACAGAGAGAGAGAGAGAGAGAGAAGGAATCAGTCTGTGAGAGAGAGAGAGAGGGAATCAGTCTGTGAGAGAGAGAGAGGGAATCAGTCTGTGAGAGAGAGAATCAGAGAGAGGGAATCAGCCTGTGACAGAGAAAGAGAGAGAGAGGGAATCAGTCTGTGAGAGAGAGAGAGAATCAGAGAGAGGGAGTCAGTCTGTGAGAGTTAGAGGCAATCAGTCTGTGAAAGAGAGACGGAATCAGTCTGTGAGAGAGGGAGAGAATCAGAGAGAGGAAATCAGTCTGAGAGAGAGAGAGAGAGGGAATCAGTCTGTGAGAGAGAGAGAGAGGGAATCAGTCTGTGAGAGAGAGAGAGAGAGAGAGAGAGGGAATCAGTCTGTGAGAGAGAGAATCAGAGAGAGGGAATCAGCCTGTGACAGAGAGAGAGAGAGAGAGGGAATCAGTCTGTGAGAGAGAGAGAGAATCAGAGAGAGGTTGTCAGTCTGTGAGAGTTAGAGGCAATCAGTCTGTGAGAGAGAGACGGAATCAGTCTGTGAGAGAGGGAGAGAATCAGAGAGAGGAAATCAGTCTGAGAGAGAGAGAGAGAGGGAATCAGTCTGTGAGAGAGAGAGAGAGAGGAAATCAGTCTGAGAGAGAGAGAGAGAGGGAATCAGTCTGAGAGAGAGGGAATCAGTCTGTGAGAGCGAGAGAGGGAATCAGACTGAGAGAGAGAGAGAATCAGTCTGTGAGAGAGAGAGAGAGGGAATCAGTCTGTGAGAGAGAGAGAGAGAGGGAACCAGTCTGTGAAAGAGAGAGGGAATCAGTCTGTGTGAGAGAGAGAGAATCAGTCTGTGAGAGAGAGAGAGGGAATCAGTCTGAGAGAGAGAGAGAGAATCACAGAGAGGGAATCAGTCTGTGAGAGAGAGAGAGTGAATCAGTCTGTGAGAGAGAGAGAATCCGAGAGAGGGAATCAGTCTGTCTGAGAGAGAGAGGGAATCAGTCTGTGAGAGAGAGAGAGAGAGGGAATCAGTCTGTGAGAGAGAGAGAGGGAATCAGACTGAGTGAGAGAGAGAATCAGTCTGTGAGAGAGAGAGAGGGAATCAGTCTGTGAAAGAGAGAGAGAATCAGAGAGAGGGAATCAGTCTCTGAGAGACTGAGAGAGAGAGAGGGAATCAGTCTGTGAGAGAGAGCGAGGGAATCAGTCTGTGAGAGAGAGAGAATCAGAGAGAGGGAATCAGTCTGTGTGAGAGAGAGAGAGAGGGAATCAGTCTGTGAGAGAGAGAGAGGGAATCAGTCTGTGAGAGAGAGAGAATCAGAGAGAGGGAATCAGTCTGTGAGAGACTGAGAGAGAGAGAGAGGTGGAATCAGTCTGTGTGAGAGAGAGAGGGAATCAGTCTGTGAGAGAGAGAGAGAGGGAATAAGTCTGTGAGTGAGAGAGAGGGAATCAGTCTGTGTGAGAGAGAGAGAGAGGGAATCAGTCTGTGAGAGAGAGAGAGAATCAGTCTGTGAGAGAGAGAGAGGGAATCAGTCTGTGAGAGAGAGAGAATCAGAGAGAGGGAATCAGTCTGTAAGAGACTGAGAGAGAGAGAGA